>NW_028276116.1:75000-90000 GCF_052056855.1 Sturnus vulgaris
CCGCCCTGCTCGAGGGACCGGACACCACCGAGACTTCGCCCGGAGGAGCCGGCCCGCCGGGGGCCCTTTCCGACGCGACCCGAAAAGCCTCATCGATCGGACGGGGACAGAAAGAAAAGCAGCCGCGGGGCAACGGGGAGCCCCCGCGGCCGCGGGTTCCTGGGACAACGGCAACGGAGCAGGGCTCCAACATGCGTGCGAGCGGGACACGTCCCCGAGAGGCCCTCCCTTGGCGCCGCCGAGCCTCCCCGACGCTCCCTAGGCCCCCGACGCCGGCGGGCCGCTTGCAACCTTCGGGATCGATCACGCAGCAGAGGAAGAGAGCGGGGGGTGCCGCCACCCGCCCGCGGGCCGCAAGACAACGGAAAACGGAGCAGCTGCCACCGACCACGCCGCGGGCCACCGGCTTTCGCCCGCCTCGCAGCGATCGGCTTCCCACCCGGAAAAAAAGCCGGGGGGAAGGGCAAGCCACCGCACCAAAAAAAAAACTAAAAAAAAAGCACGCCATGCGTCGCACGACCCGTGCTAGCCACGGGGGTCACGAGCCAGGGGTGGGGGCGAGAACGCGCCTCTCAACTCCTCCCGTAAAACCCCTCCAACCACCGGACATACGGTCTCTTTTCTCACTCGCCAACACAGCCAGCCCTTCTCTCTCGCCTTTCGCTTTCGCTTCGGTGGCGGCCCGTGACCCTTCGTCAGCGCGCGCTTCTCGGTGCCGCGGCTTAGGGCCGCGAGAGAAAAAGAACGGAGGCCGGGCGGGCACCCCCACACTGCCCCGCACACCGGCACGCTTTAATAAAAAAGAACGGAGCCGCTCGCAAAACCCAGCCCCCGCCGGCAACGGCAACCACGGCAGCCGGGGCAGGCCAGACACCACGGGCCGCCCCGGCACGGTGCCTCGATCGCGCCCGGCCGATACCGAGAAAGGGCGAGGCGCCGCCGCCCCGCCCACGACACACTCTCGGGGGCTCACTCGCTCGCTCGCTCTCTGTTGGGTTGCGGGGTCCGTCCTGGGGGGGGGACACGGCCGGCCACCGCGGCCGACCGCCGCCCCGGAAAAATTCTGCCCGCTACACGCGGGTCCCCGGCTTAGGGCCGAGGAAGGGGGACGACTTCAACAACACACGGCAGGGCCGGACACTCCCGTCACCGAGCCCCCCTTCGCAGGCAAGCAAGCGAAGCCGAGAGGCGAGGCCACACGCCCCACTGCATGTCCCCCGCTGCCCTTTCGATACGGACACAACTCTGGCAACACAGGTCGGGAGCGGGAAACGAGGCGCAGCCAACCTCGGCCAAGCGAGCCACGCCCGGGGGGCTCTCGGGGAGGGGGGCCAGGGAAAGCCCGGGCAGGCTCAACACAACCCCGGGCCGGCCCCACAGAAATCCAGCCCCGGCTGCCGGCCACCAGCGTGCACCGGGACCGACAGCCGAAGAAATGCCGCACCCGGCGAGCGGGCGGGGCCCCGGCTTAAGGCCGGGCAGAAAAGGGGCGAGGCGCCGCCGCCTCGCCCGCCACCATCCCCGGGGGAGCGAGCGGGCGCCCGGCTCCCCGTTGTCACGAAACCGGCAGCAGCCGGGCCGGAGCGGGACACACTCGCGGCTTTCTCGCCCTCTCTCTGGGCCTTTTTCTCGCTTCTCCCCCGCCTGGAACAACGCAGCCTCGCCTGGGCCGGGGGAGCGCGGTGGCTCTCGGATCGCATCGCTCTCTCTGGGGGCTTTCTCGCTTCTCCCCCGGACTGAACCCGCAGCCTCGGCCTGGGCCGGGGAGCGGCTCTCGGATCGCATCGGTCTCTCTGGGGGCTTTCTCGCTTCTCCCCCGACTGAGCACGCAGCCTCGCCTGGGCCGGGGAGCGGCTCTCGGATCGCATCGGTCTCTCTCTCTGGGCTAACCTGTCCCAGTCGAACTGGGTAAGACGGGAAGCCGGACGAAGCCACGCGACTCGCCCCGACATCGGCGGTGTTCTTCTGGCCCTGGCGACCGCACGCGCGTCCGCCCTTCTCCGCCACGGACACAGGCACGGCAACAGCCTGTGGGGATACGGCCCGTCACCTCGTTCCCATAATACGGACAGATGGGCCCGAAGCGGCGGAGGCCGGAAAGAGAACCGATGTACGTGACCGAGGGGGCGCAGTGGCGCACGCCGCCTTCTACGATGACATAGCCGGAGGCAGCGAGAAACAGCGACCCCTTGGAGTACTTCCAGGCCGGCGGCGGACAACAGGTCTACCAGCCATGAAACGGGCAACAGGTCTACCGACGGCTTGCTGCGGACAACAGGTCTACCCAGCCATGAAACGGGCAACAGGTCGACCAAGCTGCGGACAACAGGTCTACCCAGGGCATGCTGCGGACACCAGGTCTACCCACGGCTTGCTGCGGACAACAGGTCTACCCAGGCATGAATCGGGCAACAGGTCTACCAAGCTGCGGACACCAGGTCTACCCACGGCATGCTGCGGACAACAGGTCTACCCACGGCTTGCTGCGGACACCAGGTCTACCCAGCCATGAAACGGGCAACAGGTCTACCCACTCAATGCTGCGGACACCAGGTCTACCCAGCCATGAAACGGGCAACAGGTCTACCAAGCTGCGGACACCAGGTCTACCCAGGGCATGCTGCGGACACCAGGTCTACCCACTCAATGCTACGGACAACAGGTCTACCCAGCCATGAAACGGGCAACAGGTCTACCAAGCTGCGGACAACAGGTCTACCCAGGGCATGCTGCGGACACCAGGTCTACCCACGGCTTGCTGCGGACAACAGGTCTACCCAGCTGCGGACACCAGGTCTACCCAGGGCATGAAACGGGCAACAGGTCTACCAAGCTGCGGACACCAGGTCTACCCAGGGCATGCTGCGGACACCAGGTCTACCCACGGCTTGCTGCGGACAACAGGTCTACCCAGCCATGAAACGGGCAACAGGTCTACCAAGCTGCGGACACCAGGTCTACCCAGGGCATGCTGCGGACACCAGGTCTACCCACGGCTTGCTGCGGACACCAGGTCTACCCAGCCATGAAACGGGCAACAGGTCTACCAAGCTGCGGACACCAGGTCTACCCAGGGCATGCTGCGGACACCAGGTCTACCAACTCAATGCTGCGGACAACAGGTCTACCCAGCCATGAAACGGGCAACAGGTCTACCAAGCTGCGGACACCAGGTCTACCCAGGGTATGCAGCGGACACCAGGTCTACCAACTCAATGCTGCGGACAACAGGTCTACCCAGCCATGAAACGGGCAACAGGTCTACCAAGCTGCGGACACCAGGTCTACCCACGGCTTGCTGCGGACACCAGGTCTACCCAGCCATGAAACGGGCAACAGGTCTACCCACTCAATGCTGCGGACAACAGGTCTACCCAGCCATGAAACGGGCAACAGGTCTACCAAGCTGCGGACACCAGGTCTACCCAGGGCATGCTGCGGACAACAGGTCTACCCAGCCATGAAACGGGCAACAGGTCTACCCACGGCTTGCTGCGGACAACAGGTCTACCCAGGCATGAAACGGGCAACAGGTCTACCAAGCTGCGGACACCAGGTCTACCCAGGGCATGCTGCGGACACCAGGTCTACCCAGCCATGAAACGGGCAACAGGTCTACTCACGGCTTGCTGCGGACACCAGGTCTACCCAGCCATGAAACGGGCAACAGGTCTACCAAGCTGCGGACACCAGGTCTACCCAGCCTTGAAACGGGCAACAGGTCTACCAAGCTGCGGACACCAGGTCTACCCAGGGCATGCTGCGGACACCAGGTCTACCCAGCCATGAAACGGGCAACAGGTCTACTCACGGCTTGCTGCGGACACCAGGTCTACCAAGGGCATGCTGCGGACACCAGGTCTACCCAGCCATGAATCGGGCAACAGGTCTACTCACGGCTTGCTGCGGACACCAGGTCTACCCAGCCATGAAACGGGCAACAGGTCTACCAAGCTGCGGACACCAGGTCTACCCAGGGCATGCTGCGGACACCAGGTCTACCCACGGCTTGCTGCGGACAACAGGTCTACCCAGGCATGAATCGGGCAACAGGTCTACCAAGCTGCGGACACCAGGTCTACCCAGGGCATGCTGCGGACACCAGGTCTACCCACGGCTTGCTGCGGACAACAGGTCTACCAACTCAATGCTGCGGACAACAGGTCTACCCAGCCATGAAACGGGCAACAGGTCTACCAAGCTGCGGACACCAGGTCTACCCACGGCTTGCTGCGGACACCAGGTCTACCCAGCCATGAAACGGGCAACAGGTCTACCAAGCTGCGGACACCAGGTCTACCCAGGGCATGCTGCGGACACCAGGTCTACCCAGCCATGAAACGGGCAACAGGTCTACTCACGGCTTGCTGCGGACACCAGGTCTACCCAGCCATGAAACGGGCAACAGGTCTACTCACTCAATGCTGCGGACACCAGGTCTACCCAGCCATGAAACGGGCAACAGGTCTACCAACTCAATGCTGCGGACAACAGGTCTACCCAGCCATGAAACGGGCAACAGGTCTACCAAGCTGCGGACACCAGGTCTACCCACGGCTTGCTGCGGACAACAGGTCTACCCAGGCATGAATCGGGCAACAGGTCTACCAAGCTGCGGACACCAGGTCTACCCACGGCTTGCTGCGGACAACAGGTCTACCCAGCCATGAAACGGGCAACAGGTCTACCAAGCTGCGGACACCAGGTCTACCCACGGCTTGCTGCGGACAACAGGTCTACCCAGCCATGAAACGGGCAACAGGTCTACTCACGGCTTGCTGCGGACACCAGGTCTACCCAGCCATGAATCGGGCAACAGGTCTACCAAGCTGCGGACAACAGGTCTACCCAGCCATGAAACGGGCAACAGGTCTACCAACTCAATGCTGCGGACAACAGGTCTACCCAGCCATGAAACGGGCAACAGGTCTACCAAGCTGCGGACACCAGGTCTACCCAGGGTATGCAGCGGACACCAGGTCTACCAACTCAATGCTGCGGACAACAGGTCTACCCAGCCATGAAACGGGCAACAGGTCTACCAAGCTGCGGACACCAGGTCTACCCACGGCTTGCTGCGGACACCAGGTCTACCCAGCCATGAAACGGGCAACAGGTCTACCCACTCAATGCTGCGGACAACAGGTCTACCCAGCCATGAAACGGGCAACAGGTCTACCAAGCTGCGGACACCAGGTCTACCCAGGGCATGCTGCGGACAACAGGTCTACCCAGCCATGAAACGGGCAACCGGTCTACTCACGGCTTGCTGCGGACAACAGGTCTACCCAGCCATGAAACGGGCAACAGGTCTACCAAGCTGCGGACACCAGGTCTACCCAGGGCATGCTGCGGACACCAGGTCTACCCAGCCATGAAACGGGCAACAGGTCTACCAAGCTGCGGACAACAGGTCTACCCAGCCATGAAACGGGCAACAGGTCTACCAAGCTGCGGACACCAGGTCTACCCAGCCTTGAAACGGGCAACAGGTCTACCAAGCTGCGGACACCAGGTCTACCCAGGGCATGCTGCGGACACCAGGTCTACCCAGCCATGAAACGGGCAACAGGTCTACTCACGGCTTGCTGCGGACACCAGGTCTACCCAGCCATGAAACGGGCAATAGGTCTACCAAGCTGCGGACACCAGGTCTACCCAGGGCATGCTGCGGACAACAGGTCTACCCAGCCATGAATCGGGCAACAGGTCTACTCACGGCTTGCTGCGGACACCAGGTCTACCCAGCCATGAAACGGGCAACAGGTCTACCAAGCTGCGGACACCAGGTCTACCCAGGGCATGCTGCGGACACCAGGTCTACCCACGGCTTGCTGCGGACACCAGGTCTACCCAGGCATGAATCGGGCAACAGGTCTACCAAGCTGCGGACACCAGGTCTACCCAGGGCATGCTGCGGACACCAGGTCTACCCACGGCTTGCTGCGGACAACAGGTCTACCAACTCAATGCTGCGGACAACAGGTCTACCCAGCCATGAAACGGGCAACAGGTCTACCAAGCTGCGGACACCAGGTCTACCCACGGCTTGCTGCGGACAACAGGTCTACCCAGCCATGAAACGGGCAACAGGTCTACCAAGCTGCGGACACCAGGTCTACCCAGGGCATGCTGCGGACACCAGGTCTACCCAGCCATGAAACGGGCAACAGGTCTACTCACGGCTTGCTGCGGACACCAGGTCTACCCAGCCATGAAACGGGCAACAGGTCTACTCACTCAATGCTGCGGACACCAGGTCTACCCACGGCTTGCTGCGGACAACAGGTCTACCCAGCCATGAAACGGGCAACAGGTCTACCAAGCTGCGGACACCAGGTCTACCCAGGGCATGCTGCGGACACCAGGTCTACCCACGGCTTGCTGCGGACAACAGGTCTACCAACTCAATGCTGCGGACAACAGGTCTACCCAGCCATGAAACGGGCAACAGGTCTACCAAGCTGCGGACACCAGGTCTACCCAGGGCATGCTGCGGACACCAGGTCTACCCAGCCATGAAACGGGCAACAGGTCTACTCACGGCTTGCTGCGGACACCAGGTCTACCCAGCCATGAAACGGGCAACAGGTCTACTCACTCAATGCTGCGGACACCAGGTCTACCCAGCCATGAAACGGGCAACAGGTCTACCAACTCAATGCTGCGGACAACAGGTCTACCCAGCCATGAAACGGGCAACAGGTCTACCAAGCTGCGGACACCAGGTCTACCCACGGCTTGCTGCGGACAACAGGTCTACCCAGGCATGAATCGGGCAACAGGTCTACCAAGCTGCGGACACCAGGTCTACCCACGGCTTGCTGCGGACAACAGGTCTACCCAGCCATGAAACGGGCAACAGGTCTACCAAGCTGCGGACACCAGGTCTACCCAGGGCATGCTGCGGACACCAGGTCTACCCAGCCATGAAACGGGCAACAGGTCTACCAAGCTGCGGACACCAGGTCTACCCAGGGCATGCTGCGGACACCAGGTCTACCCAGCCATGAAACGGGCAACAGGTCTACCAAGCTGCGGACACCAGGTCTACCCACGGCTTGCTGCGGACAACAGGTCTAACCAGCCATGAAACGGGCAACAGGTCTACTCACGGCTTGCTGCGGACACCAGGTCTACCCAGCCATGAATCGGGCAACAGGTCTACCAAGCTGCGGACAACAGGTCTACCCAGCCATGAAACGGGCAACAGGTCTACCAACTCAATGCTGCGGACAACAGGTCTACCCAGCCATGAAACGGGCAACAGGTCTACCAAGCTGCGGACACCAGGTCTACCCAGGGCATGCTGCGGACACCAGGTCTACGCAGCCATGAAACGGGCAACAGGTCTACCAAGCTGCGGACACCAGGTCTACCCACGGCTTGCTGCGGACAACAGGTCTACCCAGCCATGAAACGGGCAACAGGTCTACTCACGGCTTGCTGCGGACACCAGGTCTACCCAGCCATGAATCGGGCAACAGGTCTACCAAGCTGCGGACAACAGGTCTACCCAGCCATGAAACGGGCAACAGGTCTACCAACTCAATGCTGCGGACAACAGGTCTACCCAGCCATGAAACGGGCAACAGGTCTACCAAGCTGCGGACACCAGGTCTACCCAGGGTATGCAGCGGACACCAGGTCTACCAACTCAATGCTGCGGACACCAGGTCTACCCAGCCATGAAACGGGCAACAGGTCTACCAAGCTGCGGACACCAGGTCTACCCACGGCTTGCTGCGGACAACAGGTCTACCCAGCCATGAAACGGGCAACAGGTCTACTCACGGCTTGCTGCGGACACCAGGTCTACCCAGCCATGAAACGGGCAACAGGTCTACCAAGCTGCGGACACCAGGTCTACCCAGGGCATGCTGCGGACACCAGGTCTACCCAGCCATGAAACGGGCAACAGGTCTACTCACGGCTTGCTGCGGACACCAGGTCTACCCAGCCATGAATCGGGCAACAGGTCTACCAAGCTGCGGACAACAGGTCTACCCAGCCATGAAACGGGCAACAGGTCTACCAACTCAATGCTGCGGACAACAGGTCTACCCAGCCATGAAACGGGCAACAGGTCTACCAAGCTGCGGACACCAGGTCTACCCAGGGTATGCAGCGGACACCAGGTCTACCAACTCAATGCTGCGGACAACAGGTCTACCCAGGCATGAATCGGGCAACAGGTCTACCAAGCTGCGGACACCAGGTCTACCCACGGCTTGCTGCGGACACCAGGTCTACCCAGCCATGAAACGGGCAACAGGTCTACCCACTCAATGCTGCGGACAACAGGTCTACCCAGCCATGAAACGGGCAACAGGTCTACCAAGCTGCGGACACCAGGTCTACCCAGGGCATGCTGCGGACACCAGGTCTACCCAGCCATGAAACGGGCAACAGGTCTACCAAGCTGCGGACACCAGGTCTACCCAGGGCATGCTGCGGACACCAGGTCTACCCAGCCATGAAACGGGCAACAGGTCTACTCACGGCTTGCTGCGGACACCAGGTCTACCCCGCCATGAAACGGGCAACAGGTCTACCAAGCTGCGGACAACAGGTCTACCCAGCCATGAAACGGGCAACAGGTCTACCAAGCTGCGGACACCAGGTCTACCCAGGGCATGCTGCGGACACCAGGTCTACCAACTCAATGCTGCGGACAACAGGTCTACCCAGCCATGAAACGGGCAACAGGTCTACCAAGCTGCGGACACCAGGTCTACCCAGGGCATGCTGCGGACACCAGGTCTACCAACTCAATGCTGCGGACAACAGGTCTACCCAGCCATGAAACGGGCAACAGGTCTACCAAGCTGCGGACACCAGGTCTACCCAGGGCATGCTGCGGACACCAGGTCTACCAACTCAATGCTGCGGACAACAGGTCTACCCAGCCATGAATCGGGCAACAGGTCTACCAAGCTGCGGACACCAGGTCTACCCAGGGCATGCTGCGGACACCAGGTCTACCCAGCCATGAAACGGGCAACAGGTCTACTCACGGCTTGCTGCGGACACCAGGTCTACCCAGCCATGAAACGGGCAACAGGTCTACCAAGCTGCGGACAACAGGTCTACCCAGCCATGAAACGGGCAACAGGTCTACCCACTCAATGCTGCGGACACCAGGTCTACCCAGGGCATGCTGCGGACACCAGGTCTACCAACTCAATGCTGCGGACAACAGGTCTACCCAGGCATGAATCGGGCAACAGGTCTACCAGGCTGCGGACACCAGGTCTACCCACGGCTTGCTGCGGACACCAGGTCTACCCAGCCATGAAACGGGCAACAGGTCTACCAAGCTGCGGACACCAGGTCTACCCAGGGCATGCTGCGGACACCAGGTCTACCCAGCCATGAAACGGGCAACAGGTCTACTCACGGCTTGCTGCGGACACCAGGTCTACCCAGGCATGAATCGGGCAACAGGTCTACCAAGCTGCGGACACCAGGTCTACCCAGGGCATGCTGCGGACACCAGGTCTACCCAGCCATGAAACGGGCAACAGGTCTACTCACGGCTTGCTGCGGACACCAGGTCTACCCAGCCATGAAACGGGCAACAGGTCTACCAAGCTGCGGACACCAGGTCTACCCAGGGCATGCTGCGGACACCAGGTCTACCAACTCAATGCTGCGGACAACAGGTCTACCCAGCCATGAAACGGGCAACAGGTCTACCAAGCTGCGGACACCAGGTCTACCCAGGGCATGCTGCGGACACCAGGTCTACCAACTCAATGCTGCGGACAACAGGTCTACCCAGCCATGAATCGGGCAACAGGTCTACCAAGCTGCGGACACCAGGTCTACCCAGGGCATGCTGCGGACACCAGGTCTACCCAGCCATGAAACGGGCAACAGGTCTACCAAGCTGCGGACACCAGGTCTACCCAGGGCATGCTGCGGACACCAGGTCTACCCAGCCATGAAACGGGCAACAGGTCTACTCACGGCTTGCTGCGGACACCAGGTCTACCCAGCCATGAAACGGGCAACAGGTCTACCAAGCTGCGGACACCAGGTCTACCCAGGGCATGCTGCGGACACCAGGTCTACCCAGCCATGAAACGGGCAACAGGTCTACTCACGGCTTGCTGCGGACACCAGGTCTACCCAGCCATGAAACGGGCAACAGGTCTACCAAGCTGCGGACACCAGGTCTACCCAGGGCATGCTGCGGACACCAGGTCTACCAACTCAATGCTGCGGACAACAGGTCTACCCAGCCATGAAACGGGCAACAGGTCTACCAAGCTGCGGACACCAGGTCTACCCAGGGCATGCTGCGGACACCAGGTCTACCAACTCAATGCTGCGGACAACAGGTCTACCCAGCCATGAATCGGGCAACAGGTCTACCAAGCTGCGGGCACCAGGTCTACCCACGGCTTGCTGCGGACAACAGGTCTACCCAGCCATGAAACGGGCAACAGGTCTACCAAGCTGCGGACACCAGGTCTACCCAGGGCATGCTGCGGACACCAGGTCTACCCAGCTATGAAACGGGCAACAGGTCTACTCACGGCTTGCTGCGGACACCAGGTCTACCCAGCCATGAAACGGGCAACAGGTCTACCAAGCTGCGGACACCAGGTCTACCCAGGGCATGCTGCGGACACCAGGTCTACCCAGCCATGAAACGGGCAACAGGTCTACTCACGGCTTGCTGCGGACACCAGGTCTACCCAGCCATGAAACGGGCAACAGGTCTACCAAGCTGCGGACACCAGGTCTACCCAGGGCATGCTGCGGACACCAGGTCTACCCAGCCATGAAACGGGCAACAGGTCTACCAAGCTGCGGACACCAGGTCTACCCAGGGCATGCTGCGGACACCAGGTCTACCCACGGCTTGCTGCGGACAACAGGTCTACCCAGGGCATGAATCGGGCAACAGGTCTACCAAGCTGCGGACACCAGGTCTACCCAGGGCATGCTGCGGACACCAGGTCTACCCACGGCTTGCTGCGGACAACCGGTCTACCCACGGCTTGCTGCGGACAACAGGTCTACCCACTCCAAGCTGCGGACACCAGGTCTAACTACTCCATTACGCGGACAACAGGTCTACCCACTCCATGCGGCGGACAACATGTCTACCCGCTCCATGCTGCGGACACCAGGTCTGCCCACGCCGTGATGCGGACCACAGGTCTACCTTCGCCATGCTGCACGCAGCCCGGGTCGCACCGGAGCTAGGTAGACCCGGTCGCCGCGGCCGTCGCAGCGCCCTCGCCCTCGACGGCGGACCCACGCCGCCGGTCCCGGAGGCGGGTAGACCTGGTCGCCGCGGCCACGGCGGCCGCCCATCCCGGAGCCCAGTAGACCTGGCCGCCGCGGGACCGGCCAAGTTTCCCGGAGTCGTGTAGACCTGGTCGTCGCGGCCACGGCCGCCGCCGCTGCGCCTTCGCCGGCGACGGCGGTCCCACGCCACCGGCCCCGGAGCCGCGTCGACCTGGCCGCCGCGGGACGGGCCACGTTTCGCGGATCCGGGTAGACGAGGCATCCTTGTACCATCTCGGAGCCGGGGAAACCCCACAGCCTCTTAACGCTCCGGAGCCCAAGTGCTCCAGCAGCCTTGCCCCGCCCGGCAGAATCGATTTCAAGACCAAGACATATTTTCGACAACATTTTATTTCATCATTTCATTTCATTTCTTTTCATTTCATTTTATTATTTTATTTTATTTCGTTTTGTTTTGTTTTGTTTTGTTTTGATTTGATTTGATTTGTTTCATTTCCTCTTTGCCTTTTTTGAATGATTGCCTCTTCTATTTACTCGGAAAGAAAATCTTTTCCGGAAAACAAAACTCTTGCCAAATCTTATTTGTGATCCCTTTGGGCCCACAGCCGAGCTGACGGAGGGCCTGTGCCCGGTTCTCGCCCTGCTGACACACTGACCCCCCCAAACGGCGTCCTCCCTACCCCACGCCTCCTCCCCCGTCCCCCAGAGACCCTACCTACAGAGCCCCCCCCCCCACAAAACAGAACCTCACGGGCCGCAGCACAGCCAGGGGAAGCACGTACGTGCAGCGAAACTCGGCCCAAAGCCGCCGCGCCCTGGCACAACTCGCCCTGCCCCTTCCCGCCCCACGGAGGCGGCTGCATCGAGGCGACCGGCGCCGCCGTCGGCAAGCGGGTGGCCGCTTTCGGGCCGGTTCTTCCGCGGAAGGTCTGCAGAGCTCTTGGGGCCTCGGCGCGGGTTTGGGGGGCCGTGAGGGCTCGCTGTCGAGGCGCCCGGGGCCGGCACGAAGCCGCCTGCCCTCTCCCTGTCCCTGCCCCGTCTTCCGCAGCCACCCATTAACGCTGGGGGCGAGCCCGCCCTCCGCCATCAACCTCCCATGCAGCGCTTTCAGACTTTCCCCGCCCCTGCCCATTGTCGGCTGGGGGCGCCCTGCCCCCCGCCGTCAGCCTCCCTGGCAGCGCTTTCAGACTCTCTCGGGCCCCTGCCCATTGTCGGCTGGGGGCGCCCCGCCCCCCGCCCTCAGCCTCCCTGGCAGCGCTTTCAGACTGCCTCGGGCCCTGCCCATTGTCGGTTGGGGGCGCCCCGCCCCCCGCCCTCAGCCTCCCTGGCAGCGCTTTCAGACGGTCTCGTGCCCTGCCCATTGTCGGTTGGGGGCGACCCCGCCCTCCGCCATCAGCCTCCCTGGCAGCGCTTTCAGACTGCCTCGGGCCCTGCCCATTGTCGGTTGGGGGCGACCCCGCCCTCCGCCATCAGCCTCCCTGGCAGCACTTTCAGCCTCTTCCTGCCCCCGCCCACGGTCCCACCGGGCAGTTTACACGGCGGCGGCGGGAGGCTGATGCCGAGGTCGGCAGGCGGAGAGCCTGGTGCACAAGCAGGGATGGCGGCGGGATGATTGGCGCCGTCTGTCCCTGGCCAAAGAAGCTCTCTGTTCAGCTTTCTCGGAGCCTTTTGCTTGGGTGGCGTTCCTTCCTCCTCCGCCCCGGCGCCGCTCAAGCCTGCGGCAGGGCGGCAGCGCGGCGGGTGGGCGGCCGGGGGGAGGGGGGAGGGGGGGGGGAGGGAGGGAGCGCGCGAGCGAGCGAGCGAGCGAGCGCGCTGCAGAAATGAAGCCCGGAGCAGGGCCGCGGTCCATTCGAGCACGGGGAGGGGGCGCGACAACGCTGCCTGCTCCTGTCGGGGAGCGCTTGGGGAAGTGGGGTGCCGGCACCATGACGGCGGAGCGGACAGGGGCCGCGGCTGGGGAAGAGGCCGGCGGAGCTCGCCAGTGGATGCTGGCGCACGGAGCCGGCAGGGACACCTGGGCACGGCTGGGACCGAAAGTCGCCCGCCTTCACGCCCCGCCTTTCGCCGGGGGGAAGAAGACGCGAGAGCAGGGCTGCCTGCTGGGCTGCCAGTGCCCGCGGTCATGCCGGACGTGCAGGCCGACCGCCGAAGGCGTGCTCGCCGCTGCAGAGACGACAAGGGGGCCGCGCGTCCGATGGAAGAGACGGGGCGCCATCGCGCGGCGGCCGGGCTGCAAGGCCGGCCGACGGTAACAGGACTACCACGCCGCGGGCGGCCACAGACAAAGACCGGCCGAGGGCAACAGGTCTACCCAGCATTATGCCGGCCGGTACCAGGGCCGGCCGAGGGCAACAGGTCTACCCAGCATTAGGCCAGCCGGAAAGACGGCCGGCAGAGGGCAACAGGTCTACCCAGCATTCGGCCGTCAGGTACAAAGGCCGGCCGAGGGCAACAGGTCTACCCAGCATTCGGCTGGCCGGTAACACGGCGGGCCGAGGGCAACAGGTCTACCCAGCATTAGGCCGGCCGGTAACACTGCCGGCCGAGGGCAACAGGTCTACCCAGCATTAGGCCGCCACGTCCAAAGGCCGGCCGAGGGCAACAGGTCTACCCAGCATTAGGCCGCCACGTCCAAAGGCCGGCCGAGGGCAACAGGTCTACCCAGCATTCGGCCGCCACGTCCAAAGGCCAGCCGAGGGCAACAGGTCTACCCAGCATTAGGCCGCCACGTCCAAAGGCCGGCCGAGGGCAACAGGTCTACCCAGCATTAGGCCGCCACGTCCAAAGGCCGGCCGAGGGCAACAGGTCTACCCAGCATTCGGCCGCCACGTCCAAAGGCCGGCCGAGGGCAACAGGTCTACCCAGCATTAGGCCGCCACGTCCAAAGGCCGGCCGAGGGCAACAGGTCTACCCAGCATTAGGCCGGCCGGCAGAGGGCAACAGGTCTACCCAGCATTCGGCCGTCAGGTACAAAGGCCGGCCGAGGGCAACAGGTCTACCCAGCATTAGGCTGCCACGTACAAAGGCCGGCCGAGGGCAACAGGTCTACCCAGCATTCGGCCGTCAGGTACAAAGGCCGGCCGAGGGCAACAGGTCTACCCAGCATTAGGCCGGCCGGTAACACTGCCGGCCGAGGGCAACAGGTCTACCCAGCATTCGGCCGTCAGGTACAAAGGCCGGCCGAGGGCAACAGGTCTACCCAGCATTAGGCCGCCACGTCCAAAGGCCGGCCGAGGGCAACAGGTCTACCCAGCATTAGGCCGGCCGGTAACACGGCCGGCAGAGGGCAACAGGTCTACTCAGCATTAGGCCGGCCGGTAAAACGGCAGGCCGAGGGCAACAGGTCTACCCAGCATTCGGCCGTCAGGTACAAAGGCCGGCCGAGGGCAACAGGTCTAACCAGCATTAGGCCGCCACGTCCAAAGGCCGGCCGAGGGCAACAGGTCTACCCAGCATTCGGCCGCCACGTCCAAAGGCCGGCCGAGGGCAACAGGTCTACCCAGCATTAGGCCGCCACGTCCAAAGGCCGGCCGAGGGCAACAGGTCTACCCAGCATTCGGCCGCCACGTCCAAAGGCCGGCCGAGGGCAACAGGTCTACCCAGCATTAGGCCGCCACGTCCAAAGGCCGGCCGAGGGCAACAGGTCTACCCAGCATTAGGCCGGCCGGCAGAGGGCAACATGTCTACCCAGCATTCGGCCGTCAGGTACAAAGGCCGGCCGAGGGCAACAGGTCT
>NW_028276116.1:97500-100000 GCF_052056855.1 Sturnus vulgaris
GAGAGGAGGGGAGGGCTTCGCGGGAAGGAGGAGGGGGTCGCACCCCCGTCCCCGGCGCTCTCGGCCTCGCGCGCGCGCGGCAGCACGGCACGGTACCCCCGCGGTACCCACCCGCAGACAGCCGCCCGCACGGGGGGGAGAGCCCGGGGGCGAGGCCCGCGCCTCGCCTCCCTCTCGGCCCTCTCGCTCTCTCGTCTCTCTCGCACGGCCCACGGCGGCGTCTTCGACGCCGACTCTCGCTCTCCCCGGCCACCGCCACCGCACCGCGGCACGGCCCCGGCAAGGACGAGCTCCGCCCCAGCGGCTCGTTCCGGGAGCGGGGAGCTACGGAGCGCTCCCCGAGTCTGCATTTAGGGGGACGAAGGCCCTGCGCGGCGACGACGACGACGACGTCGACGTCGACCGCGGGCAACGGGCCTGCGAGGCAACCCCAGCCGCGCCGCCGGGGTGGCCCCCCCGGACGGCGATTGATCGTCAAGCGACGCTCAGACAGGCGTAGCCCCGGGAGGAACCCGGGGCCGCAAGTGCGTTCGAAGTGTCGATGATCAATGTGTCCTGCAATTCACATTAATTCTCGCAGCTAGCTGCGTTCTTCATCGACGCACGAGCCGAGTGATCCACCGCTAAGAGTTGTCTGGCTTTCGGGACCGCTCGCGTGAAGCGGCCCCTTTTCTGTTTCTGCAGGGACGCGCGCGCCCCCGCGCGCCCCGCTTCGACCGTACGAGCACACACAAACGGAGGAGGAGGAGGAGAAAGCGCGGGGCAAAAAAGAGAAACCCCGCGCAACGCTCCGAAGGTCGGCCAAAGAAAGGCGGAGGGGCCCGCGCCCCCGACCGCCTCCCCCCGCGAGGGGAGACGCCGCCTCGCGTGCCGTCCTTCGGAGGCGGCCCAGGCGCCCGGGCTCGGCCCGACCTCCGCGCGGAGGGGCTTGTGCGGCAACGCGCCGGACCGCGGGGGGCACGGTGGCCCGCCCGGCCTCTCGATCACGGGACGACTACGCGTTCGCGGGCCGGGGGCGCGACCGCCGGCCCCCGCCGCTCCCGGCTCACTCCCTGGCTTCTCCTTTTCACCGCTCCGCCGACTCGCGGAACGCCGCCGCGCCAAAACGCGGGGGCCGGCTCTCCCGCCAGCGGCCCCTGAACGTCGCCCGAAACGCCACGCGGCGGCGGGACCGTTCCGCCGGCGCAACCCCTGGCGCGGGACCGCTTGCCCGCCGGAAGGCGAACGCCCGGCGGGCCGCGCTCCGCCACCGGCGCCGGAGGCGGGACGCCGCCGAGACCCGAGCCGGCATCGCGGAGCGCCCGAGGTCTGCCGCTCGGCAAAACCCCTCCGCCACCCGCGGCCGCACTCCCGGGACCGCCGCCGCTTCGCACCGCCGAGCTGCCCTTCCGCGAGCACGCGCCCAGCGGGCAGGCGTACGGCGGCTGAGCCGGGGGGCACCGCCCGCTCCCCTCGTTTCCACTCGGGGACCGGACGGGGAAGCGCCCCCGCGGCCGCCCCGCACGCCTCCCCTTTTTTTTGGCCCACACGCGGCCGGGAAGGGCGACGGGGAAGCGGACGGGCGGGGCCCGGGCCGGGACGGCCGCCGGTGAAGGCGGGCGCCTCGCGGCCGACCGTCCCCCCCCCCCGGGGGGGGCGGGGACACTCGCCGAGCGGCGACGCCGCCGCTCGGCACGGGGTCGCCCGCGCCCGCCGGACCTCCGGCGATGGAGGAGCCGGCCGAGCGCTGCGCCCCAACGGGCGGGGACAGCGCTCCGAGTCAGGGGTGGCCGGCGGCCGGCGCCGCCGCGGTGCGGTTCGAGGCGACAAGGCCGTCGAGGCGAGAGGCGCGCGGTCGCGCCTGACGCGGCGCCGCCCGCGAGCCCGCGGCGGCGGCTAAGGAGAAAGAGCGAGAGAGCGCGGCGGGCCCCGGCGGCCGCAACCCCGCAGCTGAGGTAGGTAAGGCAGAGAGCGCGCGCCCTCTGCCGGCGTCGCCCCGCATCGCAGAGGCCAGCGGGGTCGGCCCCCCGCGGCCGATCGCGCGCCGCGGCCTCTCCGCCGAGACCGGGCCGCAGAGAGGGGGGGGGCAGGGCGCCCCTTCCCCGGCCCGGCACGGGTGGCCCCCGCGCGCGGGCAAGCGCGGCGGGACGCCGACGACGGCGAGCGCGGCCGGTCGCGACGGACACGCCACCGCAGGGGATCGGCGGGAGTAGCTCCCCACCCCTCGATGGCGCCCCGCGCCGCCACCGCCCGACACCCGCTGCCGCCGCCGCCACCGCCGCCGCCGCCGCGGCGGGGCCGTGCCGGGCCGCCCGAGTCTTTAAACCTCCGCCCGGCTCGGCGGCCCTTTCGGCCCCCAACAGGCGTTTGACGACGCCGAGGGAAACCGGCAGGAGACCGCCGAGGCGCGAAGCGCTAGGTACCTGGCCCTGGGGTGAGGGAAACGACCTGCATGGCCCCGCCGGGGTGCCTCCCCCGCTGCCACCCTCGGGGGAGCGTCCACCGGCGGGGGCGCGCCCGA
>NW_028276116.1:105000-125000 GCF_052056855.1 Sturnus vulgaris
GCTCGCTCTCTGTTGGGTTGCGGGGTCCGTCCTGGGGGGGGGACACGGCCGGCCACCGCGGCCGACCGCCGCCCCGGAAAAATTCTGCCCGCTACACGCGGGTCCCCGGCTTAGGGCCGAGGAAGGGGGACGACTTCAACAACACACGGCAGGGCCGGACACTCCCGTCACCGAGCCCCCCTTCGCAGGCAAGCAAGCGAAGCCGAGAGGCGAGGCCACACGCCCCACTGCATGTCCCCCGCTGCCCTTTCGATACGGACACAACTCTGGCAACACAGGTCGGGAGCGGGAAACGAGGCGCAGCCAACCTCGGCCAAGCGAGCCACGCCCGGGGGGCTCTCGGGGAGGGGGGCCAGGGAAAGCCCGGGCAGGCTCAACACAACCCCGGGCCGGCCCCACAGAAATCCAGCCCCGGCTGCCGGCCACCAGCGTGCACCGGGACCGACAGCCGAAGAAATGCCGCACCCGGCGAGCGGGCGGGGCCCCGGCTTAAGGCCGGGCAGAAAAGGGGCGAGGCGCCGCCGCCTCGCCCGCCACCATCCCCGGGGGAGCGAGCGGGCGCCCGGCTCCCCGTTGTCACGAAACCGGCAGCAGCCGGGCCGGAGCGGGACACACTCGCGGCTTTCTCGCCCTCTCTCTGGGCCTTTTTCTCGCTTCTCCCCCGCCTGGAACAACGCAGCCTCGCCTGGGCCGGGGGAGCGCGGTGGCTCTCGGATCGCATCGCTCTCTCTGGGGGCTTTCTCGCTTCTCCCCCGGACTGAACCCGCAGCCTCGGCCTGGGCCGGGGAGCGGCTCTCGGATCGCATCGGTCTCTCTGGGGGCTTTCTCGCTTCTCCCCCGACTGAGCACGCAGCCTCGCCTGGGCCGGGGAGCGGCTCTCGGATCGCATCGGTCTCTCTCTCTGGGCTAACCTGTCCCAGTCGAACTGGGTAAGACGGGAAGCCGGACGAAGCCACGCGACTCGCCCCGACATCGGCGGTGTTCTTCTGGCCCTGGCGACCGCACGCGCGTCCGCCCTTCTCCGCCACGGACACAGGCACGGCAACAGCCTGTGGGGATACGGCCCGTCACCTCGTTCCCATAATACGGACAGATGGGCCCGAAGCGGCGGAGGCCGGAAAGAGAACCGATGTACGTGACCGAGGGGGCGCAGTGGCGCACGCCGCCTTCTACGATGACATAGCCGGAGGCAGCGAGAAACAGCGACCCCTTGGAGTACTTCCAGGCCGGCGGCGGACAACAGGTCTACCAGCCATGAAACGGGCAACAGGTCTACCGACGGCTTGCTGCGGACAACAGGTCTACCCAGCCATGAAACGGGCAACAGGTCGACCAAGCTGCGGACAACAGGTCTACCCAGGGCATGCTGCGGACACCAGGTCTACCCACGGCTTGCTGCGGACAACAGGTCTACCCAGGCATGAATCGGGCAACAGGTCTACCAAGCTGCGGACACCAGGTCTACCCACGGCATGCTGCGGACAACAGGTCTACCCACGGCTTGCTGCGGACACCAGGTCTACCCAGCCATGAAACGGGCAACAGGTCTACCCACTCAATGCTGCGGACACCAGGTCTACCCAGCCATGAAACGGGCAACAGGTCTACCAAGCTGCGGACACCAGGTCTACCCAGGGCATGCTGCGGACACCAGGTCTACCCACTCAATGCTACGGACAACAGGTCTACCCAGCCATGAAACGGGCAACAGGTCTACCAAGCTGCGGACAACAGGTCTACCCAGGGCATGCTGCGGACACCAGGTCTACCCACGGCTTGCTGCGGACAACAGGTCTACCCAGCTGCGGACACCAGGTCTACCCAGGGCATGAAACGGGCAACAGGTCTACCAAGCTGCGGACACCAGGTCTACCCAGGGCATGCTGCGGACACCAGGTCTACCCACGGCTTGCTGCGGACAACAGGTCTACCCAGCCATGAAACGGGCAACAGGTCTACCAAGCTGCGGACACCAGGTCTACCCAGGGCATGCTGCGGACACCAGGTCTACCCACGGCTTGCTGCGGACACCAGGTCTACCCAGCCATGAAACGGGCAACAGGTCTACCAAGCTGCGGACACCAGGTCTACCCAGGGCATGCTGCGGACACCAGGTCTACCAACTCAATGCTGCGGACAACAGGTCTACCCAGCCATGAAACGGGCAACAGGTCTACCAAGCTGCGGACACCAGGTCTACCCAGGGTATGCAGCGGACACCAGGTCTACCAACTCAATGCTGCGGACAACAGGTCTACCCAGCCATGAAACGGGCAACAGGTCTACCAAGCTGCGGACACCAGGTCTACCCACGGCTTGCTGCGGACACCAGGTCTACCCAGCCATGAAACGGGCAACAGGTCTACCCACTCAATGCTGCGGACAACAGGTCTACCCAGCCATGAAACGGGCAACAGGTCTACCAAGCTGCGGACACCAGGTCTACCCAGGGCATGCTGCGGACAACAGGTCTACCCAGCCATGAAACGGGCAACAGGTCTACCCACGGCTTGCTGCGGACAACAGGTCTACCCAGGCATGAAACGGGCAACAGGTCTACCAAGCTGCGGACACCAGGTCTACCCAGGGCATGCTGCGGACACCAGGTCTACCCAGCCATGAAACGGGCAACAGGTCTACTCACGGCTTGCTGCGGACACCAGGTCTACCCAGCCATGAAACGGGCAACAGGTCTACCAAGCTGCGGACACCAGGTCTACCCAGCCTTGAAACGGGCAACAGGTCTACCAAGCTGCGGACACCAGGTCTACCCAGGGCATGCTGCGGACACCAGGTCTACCCAGCCATGAAACGGGCAACAGGTCTACTCACGGCTTGCTGCGGACACCAGGTCTACCAAGGGCATGCTGCGGACACCAGGTCTACCCAGCCATGAATCGGGCAACAGGTCTACTCACGGCTTGCTGCGGACACCAGGTCTACCCAGCCATGAAACGGGCAACAGGTCTACCAAGCTGCGGACACCAGGTCTACCCAGGGCATGCTGCGGACACCAGGTCTACCCACGGCTTGCTGCGGACAACAGGTCTACCCAGGCATGAATCGGGCAACAGGTCTACCAAGCTGCGGACACCAGGTCTACCCAGGGCATGCTGCGGACACCAGGTCTACCCACGGCTTGCTGCGGACAACAGGTCTACCAACTCAATGCTGCGGACAACAGGTCTACCCAGCCATGAAACGGGCAACAGGTCTACCAAGCTGCGGACACCAGGTCTACCCACGGCTTGCTGCGGACACCAGGTCTACCCAGCCATGAAACGGGCAACAGGTCTACCAAGCTGCGGACACCAGGTCTACCCAGGGCATGCTGCGGACACCAGGTCTACCCAGCCATGAAACGGGCAACAGGTCTACTCACGGCTTGCTGCGGACACCAGGTCTACCCAGCCATGAAACGGGCAACAGGTCTACTCACTCAATGCTGCGGACACCAGGTCTACCCAGCCATGAAACGGGCAACAGGTCTACCAACTCAATGCTGCGGACAACAGGTCTACCCAGCCATGAAACGGGCAACAGGTCTACCAAGCTGCGGACACCAGGTCTACCCACGGCTTGCTGCGGACAACAGGTCTACCCAGGCATGAATCGGGCAACAGGTCTACCAAGCTGCGGACACCAGGTCTACCCACGGCTTGCTGCGGACAACAGGTCTACCCAGCCATGAAACGGGCAACAGGTCTACCAAGCTGCGGACACCAGGTCTACCCACGGCTTGCTGCGGACAACAGGTCTACCCAGCCATGAAACGGGCAACAGGTCTACTCACGGCTTGCTGCGGACACCAGGTCTACCCAGCCATGAATCGGGCAACAGGTCTACCAAGCTGCGGACAACAGGTCTACCCAGCCATGAAACGGGCAACAGGTCTACCAACTCAATGCTGCGGACAACAGGTCTACCCAGCCATGAAACGGGCAACAGGTCTACCAAGCTGCGGACACCAGGTCTACCCAGGGTATGCAGCGGACACCAGGTCTACCAACTCAATGCTGCGGACAACAGGTCTACCCAGCCATGAAACGGGCAACAGGTCTACCAAGCTGCGGACACCAGGTCTACCCACGGCTTGCTGCGGACACCAGGTCTACCCAGCCATGAAACGGGCAACAGGTCTACCCACTCAATGCTGCGGACAACAGGTCTACCCAGCCATGAAACGGGCAACAGGTCTACCAAGCTGCGGACACCAGGTCTACCCAGGGCATGCTGCGGACAACAGGTCTACCCAGCCATGAAACGGGCAACCGGTCTACTCACGGCTTGCTGCGGACAACAGGTCTACCCAGCCATGAAACGGGCAACAGGTCTACCAAGCTGCGGACACCAGGTCTACCCAGGGCATGCTGCGGACACCAGGTCTACCCAGCCATGAAACGGGCAACAGGTCTACCAAGCTGCGGACAACAGGTCTACCCAGCCATGAAACGGGCAACAGGTCTACCAAGCTGCGGACACCAGGTCTACCCAGCCTTGAAACGGGCAACAGGTCTACCAAGCTGCGGACACCAGGTCTACCCAGGGCATGCTGCGGACACCAGGTCTACCCAGCCATGAAACGGGCAACAGGTCTACTCACGGCTTGCTGCGGACACCAGGTCTACCCAGCCATGAAACGGGCAATAGGTCTACCAAGCTGCGGACACCAGGTCTACCCAGGGCATGCTGCGGACAACAGGTCTACCCAGCCATGAATCGGGCAACAGGTCTACTCACGGCTTGCTGCGGACACCAGGTCTACCCAGCCATGAAACGGGCAACAGGTCGACCAAGCTGCGGACACCAGGTCTACCCAGGGCATGCTGCGGACACCAGGTCTACCCACGGCTTGCTGCGGACAACAGGTCTACCCAGGCATGAATCGGGCAACAGGTCTACCAAGCTGCGGACACCAGGTCTACCCAGGGCATGCTGCGGACACCAGGTCTACCCACGGCTTGCTGCGGACAACAGGTCTACCAACTCAATGCTGCGGACAACAGGTCTACCCAGCCATGAAACGGGCAACAGGTCTACCA
Source organism: Sturnus vulgaris (assembly GCF_052056855.1). Lineage (NCBI taxonomy): Eukaryota > Metazoa > Chordata > Aves > Passeriformes > Sturnidae > Sturnus > Sturnus vulgaris. The sequence continues at coordinate 110,043 of NW_028276116.1, forward strand.
AGCTGCGGACACCAGGTCTACCCACGGCTTGCTGCGGACAACAGGTCTACCCAGCCATGAAACGGGCAACAGGTCTACCAAGCTGCGGACACCAGGTCTACCCAGGGCATGCTGCGGACACCAGGTCTACCCAGCCATGAAACGGGCAACAGGTCTACTCACGGCTTGCTGCGGACACCAGGTCTACCCAGCCATGAAACGGGCAACAGGTCTACTCACTCAATGCTGCGGACACCAGGTCTACCCACGGCTTGCTGCGGACAACAGGTCTACCCAGCCATGAAACGGGCAACAGGTCTACCAAGCTGCGGACACCAGGTCTACCCAGGGCATGCTGCGGACACCAGGTCTACCCACGGCTTGCTGCGGACAACAGGTCTACCAACTCAATGCTGCGGACAACAGGTCTACCCAGCCATGAAACGGGCAACAGGTCTACCAAGCTGCGGACACCAGGTCTACCCAGGGCATGCTGCGGACACCAGGTCTACCCAGCCATGAAACGGGCAACAGGTCTACTCACGGCTTGCTGCGGACACCAGGTCTACCCAGCCATGAAACGGGCAACAGGTCTACTCACTCAATGCTGCGGACACCAGGTCTACCCAGCCATGAAACGGGCAACAGGTCTACCAACTCAATGCTGCGGACAACAGGTCTACCCAGCCATGAAACGGGCAACAGGTCTACCAAGCTGCGGACACCAGGTCTACCCACGGCTTGCTGCGGACAACAGGTCTACCCAGGCATGAATCGGGCAACAGGTCTACCAAGCTGCGGACACCAGGTCTACCCACGGCTTGCTGCGGACAACAGGTCTACCCAGCCATGAAACGGGCAACAGGTCTACCAAGCTGCGGACACCAGGTCTACCCAGGGCATGCTGCGGACACCAGGTCTACCCAGCCATGAAACGGGCAACAGGTCTACCAAGCTGCGGACACCAGGTCTACCCAGGGCATGCTGCGGACACCAGGTCTACCCAGCCATGAAACGGGCAACAGGTCTACCAAGCTGCGGACACCAGGTCTACCCACGGCTTGCTGCGGACAACAGGTCTAACCAGCCATGAAACGGGCAACAGGTCTACTCACGGCTTGCTGCGGACACCAGGTCTACCCAGCCATGAATCGGGCAACAGGTCTACCAAGCTGCGGACAACAGGTCTACCCAGCCATGAAACGGGCAACAGGTCTACCAACTCAATGCTGCGGACAACAGGTCTACCCAGCCATGAAACGGGCAACAGGTCTACCAAGCTGCGGACACCAGGTCTACCCAGGGCATGCTGCGGACACCAGGTCTACGCAGCCATGAAACGGGCAACAGGTCTACCAAGCTGCGGACACCAGGTCTACCCACGGCTTGCTGCGGACAACAGGTCTACCCAGCCATGAAACGGGCAACAGGTCTACTCACGGCTTGCTGCGGACACCAGGTCTACCCAGCCATGAATCGGGCAACAGGTCTACCAAGCTGCGGACAACAGGTCTACCCAGCCATGAAACGGGCAACAGGTCTACCAACTCAATGCTGCGGACAACAGGTCTACCCAGCCATGAAACGGGCAACAGGTCTACCAAGCTGCGGACACCAGGTCTACCCAGGGTATGCAGCGGACACCAGGTCTACCAACTCAATGCTGCGGACACCAGGTCTACCCAGCCATGAAACGGGCAACAGGTCTACCAAGCTGCGGACACCAGGTCTACCCACGGCTTGCTGCGGACAACAGGTCTACCCAGCCATGAAACGGGCAACAGGTCTACTCACGGCTTGCTGCGGACACCAGGTCTACCCAGCCATGAAACGGGCAACAGGTCTACCAAGCTGCGGACACCAGGTCTACCCAGGGCATGCTGCGGACACCAGGTCTACCCAGCCATGAAACGGGCAACAGGTCTACTCACGGCTTGCTGCGGACACCAGGTCTACCCAGCCATGAATCGGGCAACAGGTCTACCAAGCTGCGGACAACAGGTCTACCCAGCCATGAAACGGGCAACAGGTCTACCAACTCAATGCTGCGGACAACAGGTCTACCCAGCCATGAAACGGGCAACAGGTCTACCAAGCTGCGGACACCAGGTCTACCCAGGGTATGCAGCGGACACCAGGTCTACCAACTCAATGCTGCGGACAACAGGTCTACCCAGGCATGAATCGGGCAACAGGTCTACCAAGCTGCGGACACCAGGTCTACCCACGGCTTGCTGCGGACACCAGGTCTACCCAGCCATGAAACGGGCAACAGGTCTACCCACTCAATGCTGCGGACAACAGGTCTACCCAGCCATGAAACGGGCAACAGGTCTACCAAGCTGCGGACACCAGGTCTACCCACGGCTTGCTGCGGACACCAGGTCTACCCAGCCATGAAACGGGCAACAGGTCTACCAAGCTGCGGACACCAGGTCTACCCAGGGCATGCTGCGGACACCAGGTCTACCCAGCCATGAAACGGGCAACAGGTCTACTCACGGCTTGCTGCGGACACCAGGTCTACCCAGCCATGAAACGGGCAACAGGTCTACTCACTCAATGCTGCGGACACCAGGTCTACCCAGCCATGAAACGGGCAACAGGTCTACCAACTCAATGCTGCGGACAACAGGTCTACCCAGCCATGAAACGGGCAACAGGTCTACCAAGCTGCGGACACCAGGTCTACCCACGGCTTGCTGCGGACAACAGGTCTACCCAGGCATGAATCGGGCAACAGGTCTACCAAGCTGCGGACACCAGGTCTACCCACGGCTTGCTGCGGACAACAGGTCTACCCAGCCATGAAACGGGCAACAGGTCTACCAAGCTGCGGACACCAGGTCTACCCACGGCTTGCTGCGGACAACAGGTCTACCCAGCCATGAAACGGGCAACAGGTCTACTCACGGCTTGCTGCGGACACCAGGTCTACCCAGCCATGAATCGGGCAACAGGTCTACCAAGCTGCGGACAACAGGTCTACCCAGCCATGAAACGGGCAACAGGTCTACCAACTCAATGCTGCGGACAACAGGTCTACCCAGCCATGAAACGGGCAACAGGTCTACCAAGCTGCGGACACCAGGTCTACCCAGGGTATGCAGCGGACACCAGGTCTACCAACTCAATGCTGCGGACAACAGGTCTACCCAGCCATGAAACGGGCAACAGGTCTACCAAGCTGCGGACACCAGGTCTACCCACGGCTTGCTGCGGACACCAGGTCTACCCAGCCATGAAACGGGCAACAGGTCTACCCACTCAATGCTGCGGACAACAGGTCTACCCAGCCATGAAACGGGCAACAGGTCTACCAAGCTGCGGACACCAGGTCTACCCAGGGCATGCTGCGGACAACAGGTCTACCCAGCCATGAAACGGGCAACCGGTCTACTCACGGCTTGCTGCGGACAACAGGTCTACCCAGCCATGAAACGGGCAACAGGTCTACCAAGCTGCGGACACCAGGTCTACCCAGGGCATGCTGCGGACACCAGGTCTACCCAGCCATGAAACGGGCAACAGGTCTACCAAGCTGCGGACAACAGGTCTACCCAGCCATGAAACGGGCAACAGGTCTACCAAGCTGCGGACACCAGGTCTACCCAGCCTTGAAACGGGCAACAGGTCTACCAAGCTGCGGACACCAGGTCTACCCAGGGCATGCTGCGGACACCAGGTCTACCCAGCCATGAAACGGGCAACAGGTCTACTCACGGCTTGCTGCGGACACCAGGTCTACCCAGCCATGAAACGGGCAATAGGTCTACCAAGCTGCGGACACCAGGTCTACCCAGGGCATGCTGCGGACAACAGGTCTACCCAGCCATGAATCGGGCAACAGGTCTACTCACGGCTTGCTGCGGACACCAGGTCTACCCAGCCATGAAACGGGCAACAGGTCTACCAAGCTGCGGACACCAGGTCTACCCAGGGCATGCTGCGGACACCAGGTCTACCCACGGCTTGCTGCGGACACCAGGTCTACCCAGGCATGAATCGGGCAACAGGTCTACCAAGCTGCGGACACCAGGTCTACCCAGGGCATGCTGCGGACACCAGGTCTACCCACGGCTTGCTGCGGACAACAGGTCTACCAACTCAATGCTGCGGACAACAGGTCTACCCAGCCATGAAACGGGCAACAGGTCTACCAAGCTGCGGACACCAGGTCTACCCACGGCTTGCTGCGGACAACAGGTCTACCCAGCCATGAAACGGGCAACAGGTCTACCAAGCTGCGGACACCAGGTCTACCCAGGGCATGCTGCGGACACCAGGTCTACCCAGCCATGAAACGGGCAACAGGTCTACTCACGGCTTGCTGCGGACACCAGGTCTACCCAGCCATGAAACGGGCAACAGGTCTACTCACTCAATGCTGCGGACACCAGGTCTACCCACGGCTTGCTGCGGACAACAGGTCTACCCAGCCATGAAACGGGCAACAGGTCTACCAAGCTGCGGACACCAGGTCTACCCAGGGCATGCTGCGGACACCAGGTCTACCCACGGCTTGCTGCGGACAACAGGTCTACCAACTCAATGCTGCGGACAACAGGTCTACCCAGCCATGAAACGGGCAACAGGTCTACCAAGCTGCGGACACCAGGTCTACCCAGGGCATGCTGCGGACACCAGGTCTACCCAGCCATGAAACGGGCAACAGGTCTACTCACGGCTTGCTGCGGACACCAGGTCTACCCAGCCATGAAACGGGCAACAGGTCTACTCACTCAATGCTGCGGACACCAGGTCTACCCAGCCATGAAACGGGCAACAGGTCTACCAACTCAATGCTGCGGACAACAGGTCTACCCAGCCATGAAACGGGCAACAGGTCTACCAAGCTGCGGACACCAGGTCTACCCACGGCTTGCTGCGGACAACAGGTCTACCCAGGCATGAATCGGGCAACAGGTCTACCAAGCTGCGGACACCAGGTCTACCCACGGCTTGCTGCGGACAACAGGTCTACCCAGCCATGAAACGGGCAACAGGTCTACCAAGCTGCGGACACCAGGTCTACCCAGGGCATGCTGCGGACACCAGGTCTACCCAGCCATGAAACGGGCAACAGGTCTACCAAGCTGCGGACACCAGGTCTACCCAGGGCATGCTGCGGACACCAGGTCTACCCAGCCATGAAACGGGCAACAGGTCTACCAAGCTGCGGACACCAGGTCTACCCACGGCTTGCTGCGGACAACAGGTCTAACCAGCCATGAAACGGGCAACAGGTCTACTCACGGCTTGCTGCGGACACCAGGTCTACCCAGCCATGAATCGGGCAACAGGTCTACCAAGCTGCGGACAACAGGTCTACCCAGCCATGAAACGGGCAACAGGTCTACCAACTCAATGCTGCGGACAACAGGTCTACCCAGCCATGAAACGGGCAACAGGTCTACCAAGCTGCGGACACCAGGTCTACCCAGGGCATGCTGCGGACACCAGGTCTACGCAGCCATGAAACGGGCAACAGGTCTACCAAGCTGCGGACACCAGGTCTACCCACGGCTTGCTGCGGACAACAGGTCTACCCAGCCATGAAACGGGCAACAGGTCTACTCACGGCTTGCTGCGGACACCAGGTCTACCCAGCCATGAATCGGGCAACAGGTCTACCAAGCTGCGGACAACAGGTCTACCCAGCCATGAAACGGGCAACAGGTCTACCAACTCAATGCTGCGGACAACAGGTCTACCCAGCCATGAAACGGGCAACAGGTCTACCAAGCTGCGGACACCAGGTCTACCCAGGGTATGCAGCGGACACCAGGTCTACCAACTCAATGCTGCGGACACCAGGTCTACCCAGCCATGAAACGGGCAACAGGTCTACCAAGCTGCGGACACCAGGTCTACCCACGGCTTGCTGCGGACAACAGGTCTACCCAGCCATGAAACGGGCAACAGGTCTACTCACGGCTTGCTGCGGACACCAGGTCTACCCAGCCATGAAACGGGCAACAGGTCTACCAAGCTGCGGACACCAGGTCTACCCAGGGCATGCTGCGGACACCAGGTCTACCCAGCCATGAAACGGGCAACAGGTCTACTCACGGCTTGCTGCGGACACCAGGTCTACCCAGCCATGAAACGGGCAACAGGTCTACTCACTCAATGCTGCGGACACCAGGTCTACCCAGCCATGAAACGGGCAACAGGTCTACCAACTCAATGCTGCGGACAACAGGTCTACCCAGCCATGAAACGGGCAACAGGTCTACCAAGCTGCGGACACCAGGTCTACCCACGGCTTGCTGCGGACAACAGGTCTACCCAGGCATGAATCGGGCAACAGGTCTACCAAGCTGCGGACACCAGGTCTACCCACGGCTTGCTGCGGACAACAGGTCTACCCAGCCATGAAACGGGCAACAGGTCTACCAAGCTGCGGACACCAGGTCTACCCACGGCTTGCTGCGGACAACAGGTCTACCCAGCCATGAAACGGGCAACAGGTCTACTCACGGCTTGCTGCGGACACCAGGTCTACCCAGCCATGAATCGGGCAACAGGTCTACCAAGCTGCGGACAACAGGTCTACCCAGCCATGAAACGGGCAACAGGTCTACCAACTCAATGCTGCGGACAACAGGTCTACCCAGCCATGAAACGGGCAACAGGTCTACCAAGCTGCGGACACCAGGTCTACCCAGGGTATGCAGCGGACACCAGGTCTACCAACTCAATGCTGCGGACAACAGGTCTACCCAGCCATGAAACGGGCAACAGGTCTACCAAGCTGCGGACACCAGGTCTACCCACGGCTTGCTGCGGACACCAGGTCTACCCAGCCATGAAACGGGCAACAGGTCTACCCACTCAATGCTGCGGACAACAGGTCTACCCAGCCATGAAACGGGCAACAGGTCTACCAAGCTGCGGACACCAGGTCTACCCAGGGCATGCTGCGGACAACAGGTCTACCCAGCCATGAAACGGGCAACCGGTCTACTCACGGCTTGCTGCGGACAACAGGTCTACCCAGCCATGAAACGGGCAACAGGTCTACCAAGCTGCGGACACCAGGTCTACCCAGGGCATGCTGCGGACACCAGGTCTACCCAGCCATGAAACGGGCAACAGGTCTACCAAGCTGCGGACAACAGGTCTACCCAGCCATGAAACGGGCAACAGGTCTACCAAGCTGCGGACACCAGGTCTACCCAGCCTTGAAACGGGCAACAGGTCTACCAAGCTGCGGACACCAGGTCTACCCAGGGCATGCTGCGGACACCAGGTCTACCCAGCCATGAAACGGGCAACAGGTCTACTCACGGCTTGCTGCGGACACCAGGTCTACCCAGCCATGAAACGGGCAATAGGTCTACCAAGCTGCGGACACCAGGTCTACCCAGGGCATGCTGCGGACAACAGGTCTACCCAGCCATGAATCGGGCAACAGGTCTACTCACGGCTTGCTGCGGACACCAGGTCTACCCAGCCATGAAACGGGCAACAGGTCTACCAAGCTGCGGACACCAGGTCTACCCAGGGCATGCTGCGGACACCAGGTCTACCCACGGCTTGCTGCGGACACCAGGTCTACCCAGGCATGAATCGGGCAACAGGTCTACCAAGCTGCGGACACCAGGTCTACCCAGGGCATGCTGCGGACACCAGGTCTACCCACGGCTTGCTGCGGACAACAGGTCTACCAACTCAATGCTGCGGACAACAGGTCTACCCAGCCATGAAACGGGCAACAGGTCTACCAAGCTGCGGACACCAGGTCTACCCACGGCTTGCTGCGGACAACAGGTCTACCCAGCCATGAAACGGGCAACAGGTCTACCAAGCTGCGGACACCAGGTCTACCCAGGGCATGCTGCGGACACCAGGTCTACCCAGCCATGAAACGGGCAACAGGTCTACTCACGGCTTGCTGCGGACACCAGGTCTACCCAGCCATGAAACGGGCAACAGGTCTACTCACTCAATGCTGCGGACACCAGGTCTACCCACGGCTTGCTGCGGACAACAGGTCTACCCAGCCATGAAACGGGCAACAGGTCTACCAAGCTGCGGACACCAGGTCTACCCAGGGCATGCTGCGGACACCAGGTCTACCCACGGCTTGCTGCGGACAACAGGTCTACCAACTCAATGCTGCGGACAACAGGTCTACCCAGCCATGAAACGGGCAACAGGTCTACCAAGCTGCGGACACCAGGTCTACCCAGGGCATGCTGCGGACACCAGGTCTACCCAGCCATGAAACGGGCAACAGGTCTACTCACGGCTTGCTGCGGACACCAGGTCTACCCAGCCATGAAACGGGCAACAGGTCTACTCACTCAATGCTGCGGACACCAGGTCTACCCAGCCATGAAACGGGCAACAGGTCTACCAACTCAATGCTGCGGACAACAGGTCTACCCAGCCATGAAACGGGCAACAGGTCTACCAAGCTGCGGACACCAGGTCTACCCACGGCTTGCTGCGGACAACAGGTCTACCCAGGCATGAATCGGGCAACAGGTCTACCAAGCTGCGGACACCAGGTCTACCCACGGCTTGCTGCGGACAACAGGTCTACCCAGCCATGAAACGGGCAACAGGTCTACCAAGCTGCGGACACCAGGTCTACCCAGGGCATGCTGCGGACACCAGGTCTACCCAGCCATGAAACGGGCAACAGGTCTACCAAGCTGCGGACACCAGGTCTACCCAGGGCATGCTGCGGACACCAGGTCTACCCAGCCATGAAACGGGCAACAGGTCTACCAAGCTGCGGACACCAGGTCTACCCACGGCTTGCTGCGGACAACAGGTCTAACCAGCCATGAAACGGGCAACAGGTCTACTCACGGCTTGCTGCGGACACCAGGTCTACCCAGCCATGAATCGGGCAACAGGTCTACCAAGCTGCGGACAACAGGTCTACCCAGCCATGAAACGGGCAACAGGTCTACCAACTCAATGCTGCGGACAACAGGTCTACCCAGCCATGAAACGGGCAACAGGTCTACCAAGCTGCGGACACCAGGTCTACCCAGGGCATGCTGCGGACACCAGGTCTACGCAGCCATGAAACGGGCAACAGGTCTACCAAGCTGCGGACACCAGGTCTACCCACGGCTTGCTGCGGACAACAGGTCTACCCAGCCATGAAACGGGCAACAGGTCTACTCACGGCTTGCTGCGGACACCAGGTCTACCCAGCCATGAATCGGGCAACAGGTCTACCAAGCTGCGGACAACAGGTCTACCCAGCCATGAAACGGGCAACAGGTCTACCAACTCAATGCTGCGGACAACAGGTCTACCCAGCCATGAAACGGGCAACAGGTCTACCAAGCTGCGGACACCAGGTCTACCCAGGGTATGCAGCGGACACCAGGTCTACCAACTCAATGCTGCGGACACCAGGTCTACCCAGCCATGAAACGGGCAACAGGTCTACCAAGCTGCGGACACCAGGTCTACCCACGGCTTGCTGCGGACAACAGGTCTACCCAGCCATGAAACGGGCAACAGGTCTACTCACGGCTTGCTGCGGACACCAGGTCTACCCAGCCATGAAACGGGCAACAGGTCTACCAAGCTGCGGACACCAGGTCTACCCAGGGCATGCTGCGGACACCAGGTCTACCCAGCCATGAAACGGGCAACAGGTCTACTCACGGCTTGCTGCGGACACCAGGTCTACCCAGCCATGAATCGGGCAACAGGTCTACCAAGCTGCGGACAACAGGTCTACCCAGCCATGAAACGGGCAACAGGTCTACCAACTCAATGCTGCGGACAACAGGTCTACCCAGCCATGAAACGGGCAACAGGTCTACCAAGCTGCGGACACCAGGTCTACCCAGGGTATGCAGCGGACACCAGGTCTACCAACTCAATGCTGCGGACAACAGGTCTACCCAGGCATGAATCGGGCAACAGGTCTACCAAGCTGCGGACACCAGGTCTACCCACGGCTTGCTGCGGACACCAGGTCTACCCAGCCATGAAACGGGCAACAGGTCTACCCACTCAATGCTGCGGACAACAGGTCTACCCAGCCATGAAACGGGCAACAGGTCTACCAAGCTGCGGACACCAGGTCTACCCAGGGCATGCTGCGGACACCAGGTCTACCCAGCCATGAAACGGGCAACAGGTCTACCAAGCTGCGGACACCAGGTCTACCCAGGGCATGCTGCGGACACCAGGTCTACCCAGCCATGAAACGGGCAACAGGTCTACTCACGGCTTGCTGCGGACACCAGGTCTACCCCGCCATGAAACGGGCAACAGGTCTACCAAGCTGCGGACAACAGGTCTACCCAGCCATGAAACGGGCAACAGGTCTACCAAGCTGCGGACACCAGGTCTACCCAGGGCATGCTGCGGACACCAGGTCTACCAACTCAATGCTGCGGACAACAGGTCTACCCAGCCATGAAACGGGCAACAGGTCTACCAAGCTGCGGACACCAGGTCTACCCAGGGCATGCTGCGGACACCAGGTCTACCAACTCAATGCTGCGGACAACAGGTCTACCCAGCCATGAAACGGGCAACAGGTCTACCAAGCTGCGGACACCAGGTCTACCCAGGGCATGCTGCGGACACCAGGTCTACCAACTCAATGCTGCGGACAACAGGTCTACCCAGCCATGAAACGGGCAACAGGTCTACCAAGCTGCGGACACCAGGTCTACCCAGGGCATGCTGCGGACACCAGGTCTACCAACTCAATGCTGCGGACAACAGGTCTACCCAGCCATGAATCGGGCAACAGGTCTACCAAGCTGCGGGCACCAGGTCTACCCACGGCTTGCTGCGGACAACAGGTCTACCCAGCCATGAAACGGGCAACAGGTCTACCAAGCTGCGGACACCAGGTCTACCCAGGGCATGCTGCGGACACCAGGTCTACCCAGCTATGAAACGGGCAACAGGTCTACTCACGGCTTGCTGCGGACACCAGGTCTACCCAGCCATGAAACGGGCAACAGGTCTACCAAGCTGCGGACACCAGGTCTACCCAGGGCATGCTGCGGACACCAGGTCTACCCAGCCATGAAACGGGCAACAGGTCTACTCACGGCTTGCTGCGGACACCAGGTCTACCCAGCCATGAAACGGGCAACAGGTCTACCAAGCTGCGGACACCAGGTCTACCCAGGGCATGCTGCGGACACCAGGTCTACCCAGCCATGAAACGGGCAACAGGTCTACCAAGCTGCGGACACCAGGTCTACCCAGGGCATGCTGCGGACACCAGGTCTACCCACGGCTTGCTGCGGACAACAGGTCTACCCAGGGCATGAATCGGGCAACAGGTCTACCAAGCTGCGGACACCAGGTCTACCCAGGGCATGCTGCGGACACCAGGTCTACCCACGGCTTGCTGCGGACAACCGGTCTACCCACGGCTTGCTGCGGACAACAGGTCTACCCACTCCAAGCTGCGGACACCAGGTCTAACTACTCCATTACGCGGACAACAGGTCTACCCACTCCATGCGGCGGACAACATGTCTACCCGCTCCATGCTGCGGACACCAGGTCTGCCCACGCCGTGATGCGGACCACAGGTCTACCTTCGCCATGCTGCACGCAGCCCGGGTCGCACCGGAGCTAGGTAGACCCGGTCGCCGCGGCCGTCGCAGCGCCCTCGCCCTCGACGGCGGACCCACGCCGCCGGTCCCGGAGGCGGGTAGACCTGGTCGCCGCGGCCACGGCGGCCGCCCATCCCGGAGCCCAGTAGACCTGGCCGCCGCGGGACCGGCCAAGTTTCCCGGAGTCGTGTAGACCTGGTCGTCGCGGCCACGGCCGCCGCCGCTGCGCCTTCGCCGGCGACGGCGGTCCCACGCCACCGGCCCCGGAGCCGCGTCGACCTGGCCGCCGCGGGACGGGCCACGTTTCGCGGATCCGGGTAGACGAGGCATCCTTGTACCATCTCGGAGCCGGGGAAACCCCACAGCCTCTTAACGCTCCGGAGCCCAAGTGCTCCAGCAGCCTTGCCCCGCCCGGCAGAATCGATTTCAAGACCAAGACATATTTTCGACAACATTTTATTTCATCATTTCATTTCATTTCTTTTCATTTCATTTTATTATTTTATTTTATTTCGTTTTGTTTTGTTTTGTTTTGTTTTGATTTGATTTGATTTGTTTCATTTCCTCTTTGCCTTTTTTGAATGATTGCCTCTTCTATTTACTCGGAAAGAAAATCTTTTCCGGAAAACAAAACTCTTGCCAAATCTTATTTGTGATCCCTTTGGGCCCACAGCCGAGCTGACGGAGGGCCTGTGCCCGGTTCTCGCCCTGCTGACACACTGACCCCCCCAAACGGCGTCCTCCCTACCCCACGCCTCCTCCCCCGTCCCCCAGAGACCCTACCTACAGAGCCCCCCCCCCCACAAAACAGAACCTCACGGGCCGCAGCACAGCCAGGGGAAGCACGTACGTGCAGCGAAACTCGGCCCAAAGCCGCCGCGCCCTGGCACAACTCGCCCTGCCCCTTCCCGCCCCACGGAGGCGGCTGCATCGAGGCGACCGGCGCCGCCGTCGGCAAGCGGGTGGCCGCTTTCGGGCCGGTTCTTCCGCGGAAGGTCTGCAGAGCTCTTGGGGCCTCGGCGCGGGTTTGGGGGGCCGTGAGGGCTCGCTGTCGAGGCGCCCGGGGCCGGCACGAAGCCGCCTGCCCTCTCCCTGTCCCTGCCCCGTCTTCCGCAGCCACCCATTAACGCTGGGGGCGAGCCCGCCCTCCGCCATCAACCTCCCATGCAGCGCTTTCAGACTTTCCCCGCCCCTGCCCATTGTCGGCTGGGGGCGCCCTGCCCCCCGCCGTCAGCCTCCCTGGCAGCGCTTTCAGACTCTCTCGGGCCCCTGCCCATTGTCGGCTGGGGGCGCCCCGCCCCCCGCCCTCAGCCTCCCTGGCAGCGCTTTCAGACTGCCTCGGGCCCTGCCCATTGTCGGTTGGGGGCGCCCCGCCCCCCGCCCTCAGCCTCCCTGGCAGCGCTTTCAGACTGCCTCGGGCCCTGCCCATTGTCGGTTGGGGGCGACCCCGCCCTCCGCCATCAGCCTCCCTGGCAGCACTTTCAGCCTCTTCCTGCCCCCGCCCACGGTCCCACCGGGCAGTTTACACGGCGGCGGCGGGAGGCTGATGCCGAGGTCGGCAGGCGGAGAGCCTGGTGCACAAGCAGGGATGGCGGCGGGATGATTGGCGCCGTCTGTCCCTGGTCAAAGAAGCTCTCTGTTCAGCTTTCTCGGAGCCTTTTGCTTTGGTGGCGTTCCTTCCTCCTCCGCCCCGGCGCCGCTCAAGCCTGCGGCAGGGCGGCAGCGCGGCGGGCGGGCGGCCGGGGGGAGGGGGGAGGGGGGGGGGAGGGAGGGAGCGCGCGAGCGAGCGAGCGAGCGCGCTGCAGAAATGAAGCCCGGAGCAGGGCCGCGGTCCATTCGAGCACGGGGAGGGGGCGCGACAACGCTGCCTGCTCCTGTCGGGGAGCGCTTGGGGAAGTGGGGTGCCGGCACCATGACGGCGGAGCGGACAGGGGCCGCGGCTGGGGAAGAGGCCGGCGGAGCTCGCCAGTGGATGCTGGCGCACGGAGCCGGCAGGGACACCTGGGCACGGCTGGGACCGAAAGTCGCCCGCCTTCACGCCCCGCCTTTCGCCGGGGGGAAGAAGACGCGAGAGCAGGGCTGCCTGCTGGGCTGCCAGTGCCCGCGGTCATGCCGGACGTGCAGGCCGACCGCCGAAGGCGTGCTCGCCGCTGCAGAGACGACAAGGGGGCCGCGCGTCCGATGGAAGAGACGGGGCGCCATCGCGCGGCGGCCGGGCTGCAAGGCCGGCCGACGGTAACAGGACTACCACGCCGCGGGCGGCCAGAGACAAAGACCGGCCGAGGGCAACAGGTCTACCCAGCATTAGGCCGGCCGGTACCAGGGCCGGCCGAGGGCAACAGTTCTACCCAGCATTAGGCCAGCCGGAAAGACGGCCGGCAGAGGGCAACAGGTCTACCCAGCATTCGGCCGTCAGGTACAAAGGCCGGCCGAGGGCAACAGGTCTACCCAGCATTCGGCTGGCCGGTAACACGGCGGGCCGAGGGCAACAGGTCTACCCAGCATTAGGCCGGCCGGTAACACTGCCGGCCGAGGGCAACAGGTCTACCCAGCATTAGGCCGCCACGTCCAAAGGCCGGCCGAGGGCAACAGGTCTACCCAGCATTCGGCCGCCACGTCCAAAGGCCGGCCGAGGGCAACAGGTCTACCCAGCATTAGGCCGCCACGTCCAAAGGCCGGCCGAGGGCAACAGGTCTACCCAGCATTCGGCCGCCACGTACAAAGGCCGGCCGAGGGCAACAGGTCTACCCAGCATTCGGCCGCCACGTCCAAAGGCCGGCCGAGGGCAACAGGTCTACCCAGCATTCGGCCGCCACGTCCAAAGGCCGGCCGAGGGCAACAGGTCTACCCAGCATTCGGCCGCCACGTCCAAAGGCCGGCCGAGGGCAACAGGTCTACCCAGCATTCGGCCGCCACGTCCAAAGGCCGGCCGAGGGCAACAGGTCTACCCAGCATTAGGCCGCCACGTCCAAAGGCCGGCCGAGGGCAACAGGTCTACCCAGCATTAGGCCGGCCGGCAGAGGGCAACAGGTCTACCCAGCATTCGGCCGTCAGGTACAAAGGCCGGCCGAGGGCAACAGGTCTACCCAGCATTCGGCCGCCACGTCCAAAGGCCGGCCGAGGGCAACAGGTCTACCCAGCATTCGGCCGTCAGGTACAAAGGCCGGCCGAGGGCAACAGGTCTACCCAGCATTCGGCTGGCCGGTAACACGGCGGGCCGAGGGCAACAGGTCTACCCAGCATTAGGCCGGCCGGTAACACTGCCGGCCGAGGGCAACAGGTCTACCCAGCATTAGGCCGCCACGTCCAAAGGCCGGCCGAGGGCAACAGGTCTACCCAGCATTAGGCCGCCACGTCCAAAGGCCGGCCGAGGGCAACAGGTCTACCCAGCATTCGGCCGCCACGTCCA
>NW_028276116.1:132500-135000 GCF_052056855.1 Sturnus vulgaris
GCGCCCGCGCGCCGGGGGGTGGGGGGGGGTGGGCGGCAGAGAAAAGGCGAGGAGACACACGGGGGGGGGGGGGAACGAGGGAAACGGAGACTCCCATCCCGGAGACGAGAACCGAAGAGGAGAGCGGCAGAGACGGCCCTGACGGGGGGGAACCGGCCAGCCGGGCGGGAAAAGCGGCGACCTCAAGCGGGGAGAGAGAGAAACGCGATGGCGACAGAGAGAGGAGGGGAGGGCTTCGCGGGAAGGAGGAGGGGGTCGCACCCCCGTCCCCGGCGCTCTCGGCCTCGCGCGCGCGCGGCAGCACGGCACGGTACCCCCGCGGTACCCACCCGCAGACAGCCGCCCGCACGGGGGGGAGAGCCCGGGGGCGAGGCCCGCGCCTCGCCTCCCTCTCGGCCCTCTCGCTCTCTCGTCTCTCTCGCACGGCCCACGGCGGCGTCTTCGACGCCGACTCTCGCTCTCCCCGGCCACCGCCACCGCACCGCGGCACGGCCCCGGCAAGGACGAGCTCCGCCCCAGCGGCTCGTTCCGGGAGCGGGGAGCTACGGAGCGCTCCCCGAGTCTGCATTTAGGGGGACGAAGGCCCTGCGCGGCGACGACGACGACGACGTCGACGTCGACCGCGGGCAACGGGCCTGCGAGGCAACCCCAGCCGCGCCGCCGGGGTGGCCCCCCCGGACGGCGATTGATCGTCAAGCGACGCTCAGACAGGCGTAGCCCCGGGAGGAACCCGGGGCCGCAAGTGCGTTCGAAGTGTCGATGATCAATGTGTCCTGCAATTCACATTAATTCTCGCAGCTAGCTGCGTTCTTCATCGACGCACGAGCCGAGTGATCCACCGCTAAGAGTTGTCTGGCTTTCGGGACCGCTCGCGTGAAGCGGCCCCTTTTCTGTTTCTGCAGGGACGCGCGCGCCCCCGCGCGCCCCGCTTCGACCGTACGAGCACACACAAACGGAGGAGGAGGAGGAGAAAGCGCGGGGCAAAAAAGAGAAACCCCGCGCAACGCTCCGAAGGTCGGCCAAAGAAAGGCGGAGGGGCCCGCGCCCCCGACCGCCTCCCCCCGCGAGGGGAGACGCCGCCTCGCGTGCCGTCCTTCGGAGGCGGCCCAGGCGCCCGGGCTCGGCCCGACCTCCGCGCGGAGGGGCTTGTGCGGCAACGCGCCGGACCGCGGGGGGCACGGTGGCCCGCCCGGCCTCTCGATCACGGGACGACTACGCGTTCGCGGGCCGGGGGGCGCGACCGCCGGCCCCCGCCGCTCCCGGCTCACTCCCTGGCTTCTCCTTTTCACCGCTCCGCCGACTCGCGGAACGCCGCCGCGCCAAAACGCGGGGGCCGGCTCTCCCGCCAGCGGCCCCTGAACGTCGCCCGAAACGCCACGCGGCGGCGGGACCGTTCCGCCGGCGCAACCCCTGGCGCGGGACCGCTTGCCCGCCGGAAGGCGAACGCCCGGCGGGCCGCGCTCCGCCACCGGCGCCGGAGGCGGGACGCCGCCGAGACCCGAGCCGGCATCGCGGAGCGCCCGAGGTCTGCCGCTCGGCAAAACCCCTCCGCCACCCGCGGCCGCACTCCCGGGACCGCCGCCGCTTCGCACCGCCGAGCTGCCCTTCCGCGAGCACGCGCCCAGCGGGCAGGCGTACGGCGGCTGAGCCGGGGGGCACCGCCCGCTCCCCTCGTTTCCACTCGGGGACCGGACGGGGAAGCGCCCCCGCGGCCGCCCCGCACGCCTCCCCTTTTTTTTGGCCCACACGCGGCCGGGAAGGGCGACGGGGAAGCGGACGGGCGGGGCCCGGGCCGGGACGGCCGCCGGTGAAGGCGGGCGCCTCGCGGCCGACCGTCCCCCCCCCCGGGGGGGGCGGGGACACTCGCCGAGCGGCGACGCCGCCGCTCGGCACGGGGTCGCCCGCGCCCGCCGGACCTCCGGCGATGGAGGAGCCGGCCGAGCGCTGCGCCCCAACGGGCGGGGACAGCGCTCCGAGTCAGGGGTGGCCGGCGGCCGGCGCCGCCGCGGTGCGGTTCGAGGCGACAAGGCCGTCGAGGCGAGAGGCGCGCGGTCGCGCCTGACGCGGCGCCGCCCGCGAGCCCGCGGCGGCGGCTAAGGAGAAAGAGCGAGAGAGCGCGGCGGGCCCCGGCGGCCGCAACCCCGCAGCTGAGGTAGGTAAGGCAGAGAGCGCGCGCCCTCTGCCGGCGTCGCCCCGCATCGCAGAGGCCAGCGGGGTCGGCCCCCCGCGGCCGATCGCGCGCCGCGGCCTCTCCGCCGAGACCGGGCCGCAGAGAGGGGGGGGGCAGGGCGCCCCTTCCCCGGCCCGGCACGGGTGGCCCCCGCGCGCGGGCAAGCGCGGCGGGACGCCGACGACGGCGAGCGCGGCCGGTCGCGACGGACACGCCACCGCAGGGGATCGGCGGGAGTAGCTCCCCACCCCTCGATGGCGCCCCGCGCCGCCACCGCCCGACACCCGCTGCCGCCGCCGCCACCGCCGCCGCCGCCGCGGCGGGGCCGTG
>NW_028276116.1:140000-155000 GCF_052056855.1 Sturnus vulgaris
CCCCACACTGCCCCGCACACCGGCACGCTTTAATAAAAAAGAACGGAGCCGCTCGCAAAACCCAGCCCCCGCCGGCAACGGCAACCACGGCAGCCGGGGCAGGCCAGACACCACGGGCCGCCCCGGCACGGTGCCTCGATCGCGCCCGGCCGATACCGAGAAAGGGCGAGGCGCCGCCGCCCCGCCCACGACACACTCTCGGGGGCTCACTCGCTCGCTCGCTCTCTGTTGGGTTGCGGGGTCCGTCCTGGGGGGGGGACACGGCCGGCCACCGCGGCCGACCGCCGCCCCGGAAAAATTCTGCCCGCTACACGCGGGTCCCCGGCTTAGGGCCGAGGAAGGGGGACGACTTCAACAACACACGGCAGGGCCGGACACTCCCGTCACCGAGCCCCCCTTCGCAGGCAAGCAAGCGAAGCCGAGAGGCGAGGCCACACGCCCCACTGCATGTCCCCCGCTGCCCTTTCGATACGGACACAACTCTGGCAACACAGGTCGGGAGCGGGAAACGAGGCGCAGCCAACCTCGGCCAAGCGAGCCACGCCCGGGGGGCTCTCGGGGAGGGGGGCCAGGGAAAGCCCGGGCAGGCTCAACACAACCCCGGGCCGGCCCCACAGAAATCCAGCCCCGGCTGCCGGCCACCAGCGTGCACCGGGACCGACAGCCGAAGAAATGCCGCACCCGGCGAGCGGGCGGGGCCCCGGCTTAAGGCCGGGCAGAAAAGGGGCGAGGCGCCGCCGCCTCGCCCGCCACCATCCCCGGGGGAGCGAGCGGGCGCCCGGCTCCCCGTTGTCACGAAACCGGCAGCAGCCGGGCCGGAGCGGGACACACTCGCGGCTTTCTCGCCCTCTCTCTGGGCCTTTTTCTCGCTTCTCCCCCGCCTGGAACAACGCAGCCTCGCCTGGGCCGGGGGAGCGCGGTGGCTCTCGGATCGCATCGCTCTCTCTGGGGGCTTTCTCGCTTCTCCCCCGGACTGAACCCGCAGCCTCGGCCTGGGCCGGGGAGCGGCTCTCGGATCGCATCGGTCTCTCTGGGGGCTTTCTCGCTTCTCCCCCGACTGAGCACGCAGCCTCGCCTGGGCCGGGGAGCGGCTCTCGGATCGCATCGGTCTCTCTCTCTGGGCTAACCTGTCCCAGTCGAACTGGGTAAGACGGGAAGCCGGACGAAGCCACGCGACTCGCCCCGACATCGGCGGTGTTCTTCTGGCCCTGGCGACCGCACGCGCGTCCGCCCTTCTCCGCCACGGACACAGGCACGGCAACAGCCTGTGGGGATACGGCCCGTCACCTCGTTCCCATAATACGGACAGATGGGCCCGAAGCGGCGGAGGCCGGAAAGAGAACCGATGTACGTGACCGAGGGGGCGCAGTGGCGCACGCCGCCTTCTACGATGACATAGCCGGAGGCAGCGAGAAACAGCGACCCCTTGGAGTACTTCCAGGCCGGCGGCGGACAACAGGTCTACCAGCCATGAAACGGGCAACAGGTCTACCGACGGCTTGCTGCGGACAACAGGTCTACCCAGCCATGAAACGGGCAACAGGTCGACCAAGCTGCGGACAACAGGTCTACCCAGGGCATGCTGCGGACACCAGGTCTACCCACGGCTTGCTGCGGACAACAGGTCTACCCAGGCATGAATCGGGCAACAGGTCTACCAAGCTGCGGACACCAGGTCTACCCACGGCATGCTGCGGACAACAGGTCTACCCACGGCTTGCTGCGGACACCAGGTCTACCCAGCCATGAAACGGGCAACAGGTCTACCCACTCAATGCTGCGGACACCAGGTCTACCCAGCCATGAAACGGGCAACAGGTCTACCAAGCTGCGGACACCAGGTCTACCCAGGGCATGCTGCGGACACCAGGTCTACCCACTCAATGCTACGGACAACAGGTCTACCCAGCCATGAAACGGGCAACAGGTCTACCAAGCTGCGGACAACAGGTCTACCCAGGGCATGCTGCGGACACCAGGTCTACCCACGGCTTGCTGCGGACAACAGGTCTACCCAGCTGCGGACACCAGGTCTACCCAGGGCATGAAACGGGCAACAGGTCTACCAAGCTGCGGACACCAGGTCTACCCAGGGCATGCTGCGGACACCAGGTCTACCCACGGCTTGCTGCGGACAACAGGTCTACCCAGCCATGAAACGGGCAACAGGTCTACCAAGCTGCGGACACCAGGTCTACCCAGGGCATGCTGCGGACACCAGGTCTACCCACGGCTTGCTGCGGACACCAGGTCTACCCAGCCATGAAACGGGCAACAGGTCTACCAAGCTGCGGACACCAGGTCTACCCAGGGCATGCTGCGGACACCAGGTCTACCAACTCAATGCTGCGGACAACAGGTCTACCCAGCCATGAAACGGGCAACAGGTCTACCAAGCTGCGGACACCAGGTCTACCCAGGGTATGCAGCGGACACCAGGTCTACCAACTCAATGCTGCGGACAACAGGTCTACCCAGCCATGAAACGGGCAACAGGTCTACCAAGCTGCGGACACCAGGTCTACCCACGGCTTGCTGCGGACACCAGGTCTACCCAGCCATGAAACGGGCAACAGGTCTACCCACTCAATGCTGCGGACAACAGGTCTACCCAGCCATGAAACGGGCAACAGGTCTACCAAGCTGCGGACACCAGGTCTACCCAGGGCATGCTGCGGACAACAGGTCTACCCAGCCATGAAACGGGCAACAGGTCTACCCACGGCTTGCTGCGGACAACAGGTCTACCCAGGCATGAAACGGGCAACAGGTCTACCAAGCTGCGGACACCAGGTCTACCCAGGGCATGCTGCGGACACCAGGTCTACCCAGCCATGAAACGGGCAACAGGTCTACTCACGGCTTGCTGCGGACACCAGGTCTACCCAGCCATGAAACGGGCAACAGGTCTACCAAGCTGCGGACACCAGGTCTACCCAGCCTTGAAACGGGCAACAGGTCTACCAAGCTGCGGACACCAGGTCTACCCAGGGCATGCTGCGGACACCAGGTCTACCCAGCCATGAAACGGGCAACAGGTCTACTCACGGCTTGCTGCGGACACCAGGTCTACCAAGGGCATGCTGCGGACACCAGGTCTACCCAGCCATGAATCGGGCAACAGGTCTACTCACGGCTTGCTGCGGACACCAGGTCTACCCAGCCATGAAACGGGCAACAGGTCTACCAAGCTGCGGACACCAGGTCTACCCAGGGCATGCTGCGGACACCAGGTCTACCCACGGCTTGCTGCGGACAACAGGTCTACCCAGGCATGAATCGGGCAACAGGTCTACCAAGCTGCGGACACCAGGTCTACCCAGGGCATGCTGCGGACACCAGGTCTACCCACGGCTTGCTGCGGACAACAGGTCTACCAACTCAATGCTGCGGACAACAGGTCTACCCAGCCATGAAACGGGCAACAGGTCTACCAAGCTGCGGACACCAGGTCTACCCACGGCTTGCTGCGGACACCAGGTCTACCCAGCCATGAAACGGGCAACAGGTCTACCAAGCTGCGGACACCAGGTCTACCCAGGGCATGCTGCGGACACCAGGTCTACCCAGCCATGAAACGGGCAACAGGTCTACTCACGGCTTGCTGCGGACACCAGGTCTACCCAGCCATGAAACGGGCAACAGGTCTACTCACTCAATGCTGCGGACACCAGGTCTACCCAGCCATGAAACGGGCAACAGGTCTACCAACTCAATGCTGCGGACAACAGGTCTACCCAGCCATGAAACGGGCAACAGGTCTACCAAGCTGCGGACACCAGGTCTACCCACGGCTTGCTGCGGACAACAGGTCTACCCAGGCATGAATCGGGCAACAGGTCTACCAAGCTGCGGACACCAGGTCTACCCACGGCTTGCTGCGGACAACAGGTCTACCCAGCCATGAAACGGGCAACAGGTCTACCAAGCTGCGGACACCAGGTCTACCCACGGCTTGCTGCGGACAACAGGTCTACCCAGCCATGAAACGGGCAACAGGTCTACTCACGGCTTGCTGCGGACACCAGGTCTACCCAGCCATGAATCGGGCAACAGGTCTACCAAGCTGCGGACAACAGGTCTACCCAGCCATGAAACGGGCAACAGGTCTACCAACTCAATGCTGCGGACAACAGGTCTACCCAGCCATGAAACGGGCAACAGGTCTACCAAGCTGCGGACACCAGGTCTACCCAGGGTATGCAGCGGACACCAGGTCTACCAACTCAATGCTGCGGACAACAGGTCTACCCAGCCATGAAACGGGCAACAGGTCTACCAAGCTGCGGACACCAGGTCTACCCACGGCTTGCTGCGGACACCAGGTCTACCCAGCCATGAAACGGGCAACAGGTCTACCCACTCAATGCTGCGGACAACAGGTCTACCCAGCCATGAAACGGGCAACAGGTCTACCAAGCTGCGGACACCAGGTCTACCCAGGGCATGCTGCGGACAACAGGTCTACCCAGCCATGAAACGGGCAACCGGTCTACTCACGGCTTGCTGCGGACAACAGGTCTACCCAGCCATGAAACGGGCAACAGGTCTACCAAGCTGCGGACACCAGGTCTACCCAGGGCATGCTGCGGACACCAGGTCTACCCAGCCATGAAACGGGCAACAGGTCTACCAAGCTGCGGACAACAGGTCTACCCAGCCATGAAACGGGCAACAGGTCTACCAAGCTGCGGACACCAGGTCTACCCAGCCTTGAAACGGGCAACAGGTCTACCAAGCTGCGGACACCAGGTCTACCCAGGGCATGCTGCGGACACCAGGTCTACCCAGCCATGAAACGGGCAACAGGTCTACTCACGGCTTGCTGCGGACACCAGGTCTACCCAGCCATGAAACGGGCAATAGGTCTACCAAGCTGCGGACACCAGGTCTACCCAGGGCATGCTGCGGACAACAGGTCTACCCAGCCATGAATCGGGCAACAGGTCTACTCACGGCTTGCTGCGGACACCAGGTCTACCCAGCCATGAAACGGGCAACAGGTCTACCAAGCTGCGGACACCAGGTCTACCCAGGGCATGCTGCGGACACCAGGTCTACCCACGGCTTGCTGCGGACACCAGGTCTACCCAGGCATGAATCGGGCAACAGGTCTACCAAGCTGCGGACACCAGGTCTACCCAGGGCATGCTGCGGACACCAGGTCTACCCACGGCTTGCTGCGGACAACAGGTCTACCAACTCAATGCTGCGGACAACAGGTCTACCCAGCCATGAAACGGGCAACAGGTCTACCAAGCTGCGGACACCAGGTCTACCCACGGCTTGCTGCGGACAACAGGTCTACCCAGCCATGAAACGGGCAACAGGTCTACCAAGCTGCGGACACCAGGTCTACCCAGGGCATGCTGCGGACACCAGGTCTACCCAGCCATGAAACGGGCAACAGGTCTACTCACGGCTTGCTGCGGACACCAGGTCTACCCAGCCATGAAACGGGCAACAGGTCTACTCACTCAATGCTGCGGACACCAGGTCTACCCACGGCTTGCTGCGGACAACAGGTCTACCCAGCCATGAAACGGGCAACAGGTCTACCAAGCTGCGGACACCAGGTCTACCCAGGGCATGCTGCGGACACCAGGTCTACCCACGGCTTGCTGCGGACAACAGGTCTACCAACTCAATGCTGCGGACAACAGGTCTACCCAGCCATGAAACGGGCAACAGGTCTACCAAGCTGCGGACACCAGGTCTACCCAGGGCATGCTGCGGACACCAGGTCTACCCAGCCATGAAACGGGCAACAGGTCTACTCACGGCTTGCTGCGGACACCAGGTCTACCCAGCCATGAAACGGGCAACAGGTCTACTCACTCAATGCTGCGGACACCAGGTCTACCCAGCCATGAAACGGGCAACAGGTCTACCAACTCAATGCTGCGGACAACAGGTCTACCCAGCCATGAAACGGGCAACAGGTCTACCAAGCTGCGGACACCAGGTCTACCCACGGCTTGCTGCGGACAACAGGTCTACCCAGGCATGAATCGGGCAACAGGTCTACCAAGCTGCGGACACCAGGTCTACCCACGGCTTGCTGCGGACAACAGGTCTACCCAGCCATGAAACGGGCAACAGGTCTACCAAGCTGCGGACACCAGGTCTACCCAGGGCATGCTGCGGACACCAGGTCTACCCAGCCATGAAACGGGCAACAGGTCTACCAAGCTGCGGACACCAGGTCTACCCAGGGCATGCTGCGGACACCAGGTCTACCCAGCCATGAAACGGGCAACAGGTCTACCAAGCTGCGGACACCAGGTCTACCCACGGCTTGCTGCGGACAACAGGTCTAACCAGCCATGAAACGGGCAACAGGTCTACTCACGGCTTGCTGCGGACACCAGGTCTACCCAGCCATGAATCGGGCAACAGGTCTACCAAGCTGCGGACAACAGGTCTACCCAGCCATGAAACGGGCAACAGGTCTACCAACTCAATGCTGCGGACAACAGGTCTACCCAGCCATGAAACGGGCAACAGGTCTACCAAGCTGCGGACACCAGGTCTACCCAGGGCATGCTGCGGACACCAGGTCTACGCAGCCATGAAACGGGCAACAGGTCTACCAAGCTGCGGACACCAGGTCTACCCACGGCTTGCTGCGGACAACAGGTCTACCCAGCCATGAAACGGGCAACAGGTCTACTCACGGCTTGCTGCGGACACCAGGTCTACCCAGCCATGAATCGGGCAACAGGTCTACCAAGCTGCGGACAACAGGTCTACCCAGCCATGAAACGGGCAACAGGTCTACCAACTCAATGCTGCGGACAACAGGTCTACCCAGCCATGAAACGGGCAACAGGTCTACCAAGCTGCGGACACCAGGTCTACCCAGGGTATGCAGCGGACACCAGGTCTACCAACTCAATGCTGCGGACACCAGGTCTACCCAGCCATGAAACGGGCAACAGGTCTACCAAGCTGCGGACACCAGGTCTACCCACGGCTTGCTGCGGACAACAGGTCTACCCAGCCATGAAACGGGCAACAGGTCTACTCACGGCTTGCTGCGGACACCAGGTCTACCCAGCCATGAAACGGGCAACAGGTCTACCAAGCTGCGGACACCAGGTCTACCCAGGGCATGCTGCGGACACCAGGTCTACCCAGCCATGAAACGGGCAACAGGTCTACTCACGGCTTGCTGCGGACACCAGGTCTACCCAGCCATGAAACGGGCAACAGGTCTACTCACTCAATGCTGCGGACACCAGGTCTACCCAGCCATGAAACGGGCAACAGGTCTACCAAGCTGCGGACACCAGGTCTACCCACGGCTTGCTGCGGACAACAGGTCTAACCAGCCATGAAACGGGCAACAGGTCTACTCACGGCTTGCTGCGGACACCAGGTCTACCCAGCCATGAATCGGGCAACAGGTCTACCAAGCTGCGGACAACAGGTCTACCCAGCCATGAAACGGGCAACAGGTCTACCAACTCAATGCTGCGGACAACAGGTCTACCCAGCCATGAAACGGGCAACAGGTCTACCAAGCTGCGGACACCAGGTCTACCCAGGGCATGCTGCGGACACCAGGTCTACGCAGCCATGAAACGGGCAACAGGTCTACCAAGCTGCGGACACCAGGTCTACCCACGGCTTGCTGCGGACAACAGGTCTACCCAGCCATGAAACGGGCAACAGGTCTACTCACGGCTTGCTGCGGACACCAGGTCTACCCAGCCATGAATCGGGCAACAGGTCTACCAAGCTGCGGACAACAGGTCTACCCAGCCATGAAACGGGCAACAGGTCTACCAACTCAATGCTGCGGACAACAGGTCTACCCAGCCATGAAACGGGCAACAGGTCTACCAAGCTGCGGACACCAGGTCTACCCAGGGTATGCAGCGGACACCAGGTCTACCAACTCAATGCTGCGGACACCAGGTCTACCCAGCCATGAAACGGGCAACAGGTCTACCAAGCTGCGGACACCAGGTCTACCCACGGCTTGCTGCGGACAACAGGTCTACCCAGCCATGAAACGGGCAACAGGTCTACTCACGGCTTGCTGCGGACACCAGGTCTACCCAGCCATGAAACGGGCAACAGGTCTACCAAGCTGCGGACACCAGGTCTACCCAGGGCATGCTGCGGACACCAGGTCTACCCAGCCATGAAACGGGCAACAGGTCTACTCACGGCTTGCTGCGGACACCAGGTCTACCCAGCCATGAATCGGGCAACAGGTCTACCAAGCTGCGGACAACAGGTCTACCCAGCCATGAAACGGGCAACAGGTCTACCAACTCAATGCTGCGGACAACAGGTCTACCCAGCCATGAAACGGGCAACAGGTCTACCAAGCTGCGGACACCAGGTCTACCCAGGGTATGCAGCGGACACCAGGTCTACCAACTCAATGCTGCGGACAACAGGTCTACCCAGGCATGAATCGGGCAACAGGTCTACCAAGCTGCGGACACCAGGTCTACCCACGGCTTGCTGCGGACACCAGGTCTACCCAGCCATGAAACGGGCAACAGGTCTACCCACTCAATGCTGCGGACAACAGGTCTACCCAGCCATGAAACGGGCAACAGGTCTACCAAGCTGCGGACACCAGGTCTACCCAGGGCATGCTGCGGACACCAGGTCTACCCAGCCATGAAACGGGCAACAGGTCTACCAAGCTGCGGACACCAGGTCTACCCAGGGCATGCTGCGGACACCAGGTCTACCCAGCCATGAAACGGGCAACAGGTCTACTCACGGCTTGCTGCGGACACCAGGTCTACCCCGCCATGAAACGGGCAACAGGTCTACCAAGCTGCGGACAACAGGTCTACCCAGCCATGAAACGGGCAACAGGTCTACCAAGCTGCGGACACCAGGTCTACCCAGGGCATGCTGCGGACACCAGGTCTACCAACTCAATGCTGCGGACAACAGGTCTACCCAGCCATGAAACGGGCAACAGGTCTACCAAGCTGCGGACACCAGGTCTACCCAGGGCATGCTGCGGACACCAGGTCTACCAACTCAATGCTGCGGACAACAGGTCTACCCAGCCATGAAACGGGCAACAGGTCTACCAAGCTGCGGACACCAGGTCTACCCAGGGCATGCTGCGGACACCAGGTCTACCAACTCAATGCTGCGGACAACAGGTCTACCCAGCCATGAATCGGGCAACAGGTCTACCAAGCTGCGGACACCAGGTCTACCCAGGGCATGCTGCGGACACCAGGTCTACCCAGCCATGAAACGGGCAACAGGTCTACTCACGGCTTGCTGCGGACACCAGGTCTACCCAGCCATGAAACGGGCAACAGGTCTACCAAGCTGCGGACAACAGGTCTACCCAGCCATGAAACGGGCAACAGGTCTACCCACTCAATGCTGCGGACACCAGGTCTACCCAGGGCATGCTGCGGACACCAGGTCTACCAACTCAATGCTGCGGACAACAGGTCTACCCAGGCATGAATCGGGCAACAGGTCTACCAGGCTGCGGACACCAGGTCTACCCACGGCTTGCTGCGGACACCAGGTCTACCCAGCCATGAAACGGGCAACAGGTCTACCAAGCTGCGGACACCAGGTCTACCCAGGGCATGCTGCGGACACCAGGTCTACCCAGCCATGAAACGGGCAACAGGTCTACTCACGGCTTGCTGCGGACACCAGGTCTACCCAGGCATGAATCGGGCAACAGGTCTACCAAGCTGCGGACACCAGGTCTACCCAGGGCATGCTGCGGACACCAGGTCTACCCAGCCATGAAACGGGCAACAGGTCTACTCACGGCTTGCTGCGGACACCAGGTCTACCCAGCCATGAAACGGGCAACAGGTCTACCAAGCTGCGGACACCAGGTCTACCCAGGGCATGCTGCGGACACCAGGTCTACCAACTCAATGCTGCGGACAACAGGTCTACCCAGCCATGAAACGGGCAACAGGTCTACCAAGCTGCGGACACCAGGTCTACCCAGGGCATGCTGCGGACACCAGGTCTACCAACTCAATGCTGCGGACAACAGGTCTACCCAGCCATGAATCGGGCAACAGGTCTACCAAGCTGCGGACACCAGGTCTACCCAGGGCATGCTGCGGACACCAGGTCTACCCAGCCATGAAACGGGCAACAGGTCTACCAAGCTGCGGACACCAGGTCTACCCAGGGCATGCTGCGGACACCAGGTCTACCCAGCCATGAAACGGGCAACAGGTCTACTCACGGCTTGCTGCGGACACCAGGTCTACCCAGCCATGAAACGGGCAACAGGTCTACCAAGCTGCGGACACCAGGTCTACCCAGGGCATGCTGCGGACACCAGGTCTACCCAGCCATGAAACGGGCAACAGGTCTACTCACGGCTTGCTGCGGACACCAGGTCTACCCAGCCATGAAACGGGCAACAGGTCTACCAAGCTGCGGACACCAGGTCTACCCAGGGCATGCTGCGGACACCAGGTCTACCAACTCAATGCTGCGGACAACAGGTCTACCCAGCCATGAAACGGGCAACAGGTCTACCAAGCTGCGGACACCAGGTCTACCCAGGGCATGCTGCGGACACCAGGTCTACCAACTCAATGCTGCGGACAACAGGTCTACCCAGCCATGAATCGGGCAACAGGTCTACCAAGCTGCGGGCACCAGGTCTACCCACGGCTTGCTGCGGACAACAGGTCTACCCAGCCATGAAACGGGCAACAGGTCTACCAAGCTGCGGACACCAGGTCTACCCAGGGCATGCTGCGGACACCAGGTCTACCCAGCTATGAAACGGGCAACAGGTCTACTCACGGCTTGCTGCGGACACCAGGTCTACCCAGCCATGAAACGGGCAACAGGTCTACCAAGCTGCGGACACCAGGTCTACCCAGGGCATGCTGCGGACACCAGGTCTACCCAGCCATGAAACGGGCAACAGGTCTACTCACGGCTTGCTGCGGACACCAGGTCTACCCAGCCATGAAACGGGCAACAGGTCTACCAAGCTGCGGACACCAGGTCTACCCAGGGCATGCTGCGGACACCAGGTCTACCCAGCCATGAAACGGGCAACAGGTCTACCAAGCTGCGGACACCAGGTCTACCCAGGGCATGCTGCGGACACCAGGTCTACCCACGGCTTGCTGCGGACAACAGGTCTACCCAGGGCATGAATCGGGCAACAGGTCTACCAAGCTGCGGACACCAGGTCTACCCAGGGCATGCTGCGGACACCAGGTCTACCCACGGCTTGCTGCGGACAACCGGTCTACCCACGGCTTGCTGCGGACAACAGGTCTACCCACTCCAAGCTGCGGACACCAGGTCTAACTACTCCATTACGCGGACAACAGGTCTACCCACTCCATGCGGCGGACAACATGTCTACCCGCTCCATGCTGCGGACACCAGGTCTGCCCACGCCGTGATGCGGACCACAGGTCTACCTTCGCCATGCTGCACGCAGCCCGGGTCGCACCGGAGCTAGGTAGACCCGGTCGCCGCGGCCGTCGCAGCGCCCTCGCCCTCGACGGCGGACCCACGCCGCCGGTCCCGGAGGCGGGTAGACCTGGTCGCCGCGGCCACGGCGGCCGCCCATCCCGGAGCCCAGTAGACCTGGCCGCCGCGGGACCGGCCAAGTTTCCCGGAGTCGTGTAGACCTGGTCGTCGCGGCCACGGCCGCCGCCGCTGCGCCTTCGCCGGCGACGGCGGTCCCACGCCACCGGCCCCGGAGCCGCGTCGACCTGGCCGCCGCGGGACGGGCCACGTTTCGCGGATCCGGGTAGACGAGGCATCCTTGTACCATCTCGGAGCCGGGGAAACCCCACAGCCTCTTAACGCTCCGGAGCCCAAGTGCTCCAGCAGCCTTGCCCCGCCCGGCAGAATCGATTTCAAGACCAAGACATATTTTCGACAACATTTTATTTCATCATTTCATTTCATTTCTTTTCATTTCATTTTATTATTTTATTTTATTTCGTTTTGTTTTGTTTTGTTTTGTTTTGATTTGATTTGATTTGTTTCATTTCCTCTTTGCCTTTTTTGAATGATTGCCTCTTCTATTTACTCGGAAAGAAAATCTTTTCCGGAAAACAAAACTCTTGCCAAATCTTATTTGTGATCCCTTTGGGCCCACAGCCGAGCTGACGGAGGGCCTGTGCCCGGTTCTCGCCCTGCTGACACACTGACCCCCCCAAACGGCGTCCTCCCTACCCCACGCCTCCTCCCCCGTCCCCCAGAGACCCTACCTACAGAGCCCCCCCCCCCACAAAACAGAACCTCACGGGCCGCAGCACAGCCAGGGGAAGCACGTACGTGCAGCGAAACTCGGCCCAAAGCCGCCGCGCCCTGGCACAACTCGCCCTGCCCCTTCCCGCCCCACGGAGGCGGCTGCATCGAGGCGACCGGCGCCGCCGTCGGCAAGCGGGTGGCCGCTTTCGGGCCGGTTCTTCCGCGGAAGGTCTGCAGAGCTCTTGGGGCCTCGGCGCGGGTTTGGGGGGCCGTGAGGGCTCGCTGTCGAGGCGCCCGGGGCCGGCACGAAGCCGCCTGCCCTCTCCCTGTCCCTGCCCCGTCTTCCGCAGCCACCCATTAACGCTGGGGGCGAGCCCGCCCTCCGCCATCAACCTCCCATGCAGCGCTTTCAGACTTTCCCCGCCCCTGCCCATTGTCGGCTGGGGGCGCCCTGCCCCCCGCCGTCAGCCTCCCTGGCAGCGCTTTCAGACTCTCTCGGGCCCCTGCCCATTGTCGGCTGGGGGCGCCCCGCCCCCCGCCCTCAGCCTCCCTGGCAGCGCTTTCAGACTGCCTCGGGCCCTGCCCATTGTCGGTTGGGGGCGCCCCGCCCCCCGCCCTCAGCCTCCCTGGCAGCGCTTTCAGACGGTCTCGTGCCCTGCCCATTGTCGGTTGGGGGCGACCCCGCCCTCCGCCATCAGCCTCCCTGGCAGCGCTTTCAGACTGCCTCGGGCCCTGCCCATTGTCGGTTGGGGGCGACCCCGCCCTCCGCCATCAGCCTCCCTGGCAGCACTTTCAGCCTCTTCCTGCCCCCGCCCACGGTCCCACCGGGCAGTTTACACGGCGGCGGCGGGAGGCTGATGCCGAGGTCGGCAGGCGGAGAGCCTGGTGCACAAGCAGGGATGGCGGCGGGATGATTGGCGCCGTCTGTCCCTGGCCAAAGAAGCTCTCTGTTCAGCTTTCTCGGAGCCTTTTGCTTGGGTGGCGTTCCTTCCTCCTCCGCCCCGGCGCCGCTCAAGCCTGCGGCAGGGCGGCAGCGCGGCGGGTGGGCGGCCGGGGGGAGGGGGGAGGGGGGGGGGAGGGAGGGAGCGCGCGAGCGAGCGAGCGAGCGAGCGCGCTGCAGAAATGAAGCCCGGAGCAGGGCCGCGGTCCATTCGAGCACGGGGAGGGGGCGCGACAACGCTGCCTGCTCCTGTCGGGGAGCGCTTGGGGAAGTGGGGTGCCGGCACCATGACGGCGGAGCGGACAGGGGCCGCGGCTGGGGAAGAGGCCGGCGGAGCTCGCCAGTGGATGCTGGCGCACGGAGCCGGCAGGGACACCTGGGCACGGCTGGGACCGAAAGTCGCCCGCCTTCACGCCCCGCCTTTCGCCGGGGGGAAGAAGACGCGAGAGCAGGGCTGCCTGCTGGGCTGCCAGTGCCCGCGGTCATGCCGGACGTGCAGGCCGACCGCCGAAGGCGTGCTCGCCGCTGCAGAGACGACAAGGGGGCCGCGCGTCCGATGGAAGAGACGGGGCGCCATCGCGCGGCGGCCGGGCTGCAAGGCCGGCCGACGGTAACAGGACTACCACGCCGCGGGCGGCCACAGACAAAGACCGGCCGAGGGCAACAGGTCTACCCAGCATTATGCCGGCCGGTACCAGGGCCGGCCGAGGGCAACAGGTCTACCCAGCATTAGGCCAGCCGGAAAGACGGCCGGCAGAGGGCAACAGGTCTACCCAGCATTCGGCCGTCAGGTACAAAGGCCGGCCGAGGGCAACAGGTCTACCCAGCATTCGGCTGGCCGGTAACACGGCGGGCCGAGGGCAACAGGTCTACCCAGCATTAGGCCGGCCGGTAACACTGCCGGCCGAGGGCAACAGGTCTACCCAGCATTAGGCCGCCACGTCCAAAGGCCGGCCGAGGGCAACAGGTCTACCCAGCATTAGGCCGCCACGTCCAAAGGCCGGCCGAGGGCAACAGGTCTACCCAGCATTCGGCCGCCACGTCCAAAGGCCAGCCGAGGGCAACAGGTCTACCCAGCATTAGGCCGCCACGTCCAAAGGCCGGCCGAGGGCAACAGGTCTACCCAGCATTAGGCCGCCACGTCCAAAGGCCGGCCGAGGGCAACAGGTCTACCCAGCATTCGGCCGCCACGTCCAAAGGCCGGCCGAGGGCAACAGGTCTACCCAGCATTAGGCCGCCACGTCCAAAGGCCGGCCGAGGGCAACAGGTCTACCCAGCATTAGGCCGGCCGGCAGAGGGCAACAGGTCTACCCAGCATTCGGCCGTCAGGTACAAAGGCCGGCCGAGGGCAACAGGTCTACCCAGCATTAGGCTGCCACGTACAAAGGCCGGCCGAGGGCAACAGGTCTACCCAGCATTCGGCCGTCAGGTACAAAGGCCGGCCGAGGGCAACAGGTCTACCCAGCATTAGGCCGGCCGGTAACACTGCCGGCCGAGGGCAACAGGTCTACCCAGCATTCGGCCGTCAGGTACAAAGGCCGGCCGAGGGCAACAGGTCTACCCAGCATTAGGCCGCCACGTCCAAAGGCCGGCCGAGGGCAACAGGTCTACCCAGCATTAGGCCGGCCGGTAACACGGCCGGCAGAGGGCAACAGGTCTACTCAGCATTAGGCCGGCCGGTAAAACGGCAGGCCGAGGGCAACAGGTCTACCCAGCATTCGGCCGTCAGGTACAAAGGCCGGCCGAGGGCAACAGGTCTAACCAGCATTAGGCCGCCACGTCCAAAGGCCGGCCGAGGGCAACAGGTCTACCCAGCATTCGGCCGCCACGTCCAAAGGCCGGCCGAGGGC
>NW_028276116.1:162500-165000 GCF_052056855.1 Sturnus vulgaris
CTTCTCCCTTTCCCCCGCGCCCCGCCCGGCGCCCGCGCGCCGGGGGGTGGGGGGGGGTGGGCGGCAGAGAAAAGGCGAGGAGACACACGGGGGGGGGGGGGAACGAGGGAAACGGAGACTCCCATCCCGGAGACGAGAACCGAAGAGGAGAGCGGCAGAGACGGCCCTGACGGGGGGGAACCGGCCAGCCGGGCGGGAAAAGCGGCGACCTCAAGCGGGGAGAGAGAGAAACGCGACGGCGACAGAGAGAGGAGGGGAGGGCTTCGCGGGAAGGAGGAGGGGGTCGCACCCCCGTCCCCGGCGCTCTCGGCCTCGCGCGCGCGCGGCAGCACGGCACGGTACCCCCGCGGTACCCACCCGCAGACAGCCGCCCGCACGGGGGGGAGAGCCCGGGGGCGAGGCCCGCGCCTCGCCTCCCTCTCGGCCCTCTCGCTCTCTCGTCTCTCTCGCACGGCCCACGGCGGCGTCTTCGACGCCGACTCTCGCTCTCCCCGGCCACCGCCACCGCACCGCGGCACGGCCCCGGCAAGGACGAGCTCCGCCCCAGCGGCTCGTTCCGGGAGCGGGGAGCTACGGAGCGCTCCCCGAGTCTGCATTTAGGGGGACGAAGGCCCTGCGCGGCGACGACGACGACGACGTCGACGTCGACCGCGGGCAACGGGCCTGCGAGGCAACCCCAGCCGCGCCGCCGGGGTGGCCCCCCCGGACGGCGATTGATCGTCAAGCGACGCTCAGACAGGCGTAGCCCCGGGAGGAACCCGGGGCCGCAAGTGCGTTCGAAGTGTCGATGATCAATGTGTCCTGCAATTCACATTAATTCTCGCAGCTAGCTGCGTTCTTCATCGACGCACGAGCCGAGTGATCCACCGCTAAGAGTTGTCTGGCTTTCGGGACCGCTCGCGTGAAGCGGCCCCTTTTCTGTTTCTGCAGGGACGCGCGCGCCCCCGCGCGCCCCGCTTCGACCGTACGAGCACACACAAACGGAGGAGGAGGAGGAGAAAGCGCGGGGCAAAAAAGAGAAACCCCGCGCAACGCTCCGAAGGTCGGCCAAAGAAAGGCGGAGGGGCCCGCGCCCCCGACCGCCTCCCCCCGCGAGGGGAGACGCCGCCTCGCGT
Organism: Sturnus vulgaris; assembly: GCF_052056855.1. NCBI lineage: Eukaryota > Metazoa > Chordata > Aves > Passeriformes > Sturnidae > Sturnus > Sturnus vulgaris. The sequence continues at coordinate 163,616 of NW_028276116.1, forward strand.
GCCGTCCTTCGGAGGCGGCCCAGGCGCCCGGGCTCGGCCCGACCTCCGCGCGGAGGGGCTTGTGCGGCAACGCGCCGGACCGCGGGGGGCACGGTGGCCCGCCCGGCCTCTCGATCACGGGACGACTACGCGTTCGCGGGCCGGGGGGCGCGACCGCCGGCCCCCGCCGCTCCCGGCTCACTCCCTGGCTTCTCCTTTTCACCGCTCCGCCGACTCGCGGAACGCCGCCGCGCCAAAACGCGGGGGCCGGCTCTCCCGCCAGCGGCCCCTGAACGTCGCCCGAAACGCCACGCGGCGGCGGGACCGTTCCGCCGGCGCAACCCCTGGCGCGGGACCGCTTGCCCGCCGGAAGGCGAACGCCCGGCGGGCCGCGCTCCGCCACCGGCGCCGGAGGCGGGACGCCGCCGAGACCCGAGCCGGCATCGCGGAGCGCCCGAGGTCTGCCGCTCGGCAAAACCCCTCCGCCACCCGCGGCCGCACTCCCGGGACCGCCGCCGCTTCGCACCGCCGAGCTGCCCTTCCGCGAGCACGCGCCCAGCGGGCAGGCGTACGGCGGCTGAGCCGGGGGGCACCGCCCGCTCCCCTCGTTTCCACTCGGGGACCGGACGGGGAAGCGCCCCCGCGGCCGCCCCGCACGCCTCCCCTTTTTTTTGGCCCACACGCGGCCGGGAAGGGCGACGGGGAAGCGGACGGGCGGGGCCCGGGCCGGGACGGCCGCCGGTGAAGGCGGGCGCCTCGCGGCCGACCGTCCCCCCCCCCGGGGGGGGCGGGGACACTCGCCGAGCGGCGACGCCGCCGCTCGGCACGGGGTCGCCCGCGCCCGCCGGACCTCCGGCGATGGAGGAGCCGGCCGAGCGCTGCGCCCCAACGGGCGGGGACAGCGCTCCGAGTCAGGGGTGGCCGGCGGCCGGCGCCGCCGCGGTGCGGTTCGAGGCGACAAGGCCGTCGAGGCGAGAGGCGCGCGGTCGCGCCTGACGCGGCGCCGCCCGCGAGCCCGCGGCGGCGGCTAAGGAGAAAGAGCGAGAGAGCGCGGCGGGCCCCGGCGGCCGCAACCCCGCAGCTGAGGTAGGTAAGGCAGAGAGCGCGCGCCCTCTGCCGGCGTCGCCCCGCATCGCAGAGGCCAGCGGGGTCGGCCCCCCGCGGCCGATCGCGCGCCGCGGCCTCTCCGCCGAGACCGGGCCGCAGAGAGGGGGGGGGCAGGGCGCCCCTTCCCCGGCCCGGCACGGGTGGCCCCCGCGCGCGGGCAAGCGCGGCGGGACGCCGACGACGGCGAGCGCGGCCGGTCGCGACGGACACGCCACCGCAGGGGATCGGCGGGAGTAGCTCCCCACCCCTCGATGGCGCCCCGCGCCGCCACCGCCCGACACCCGCTGCCGCCGCCGCCA
>NW_028276116.1:170000-187500 GCF_052056855.1 Sturnus vulgaris
AGAAAAAGAACGGAGGCCGGGCGGGCACCCCCACACTGCCCCGCACACCGGCACGCTTTAATAAAAAAGAACGGAGCCGCTCGCAAAACCCAGCCCCCGCCGGCAACGGCAACCACGGCAGCCGGGGCAGGCCAGACACCACGGGCCGCCCCGGCACGGTGCCTCGATCGCGCCCGGCCGATACCGAGAAAGGGCGAGGCGCCGCCGCCCCGCCCACGACACACTCTCGGGGGCTCACTCGCTCGCTCGCTCTCTGTTGGGTTGCGGGGTCCGTCCTGGGGGGGGGACACGGCCGGCCACCGCGGCCGACCGCCGCCCCGGAAAAATTCTGCCCGCTACACGCGGGTCCCCGGCTTAGGGCCGAGGAAGGGGGACGACTTCAACAACACACGGCAGGGCCGGACACTCCCGTCACCGAGCCCCCCTTCGCAGGCAAGCAAGCGAAGCCGAGAGGCGAGGCCACACGCCCCACTGCATGTCCCCCGCTGCCCTTTCGATACGGACACAACTCTGGCAACACAGGTCGGGAGCGGGAAACGAGGCGCAGCCAACCTCGGCCAAGCGAGCCACGCCCGGGGGGCTCTCGGGGAGGGGGGCCAGGGAAAGCCCGGGCAGGCTCAACACAACCCCGGGCCGGCCCCACAGAAATCCAGCCCCGGCTGCCGGCCACCAGCGTGCACCGGGACCGACAGCCGAAGAAATGCCGCACCCGGCGAGCGGGCGGGGCCCCGGCTTAAGGCCGGGCAGAAAAGGGGCGAGGCGCCGCCGCCTCGCCCGCCACCATCCCCGGGGGAGCGAGCGGGCGCCCGGCTCCCCGTTGTCACGAAACCGGCAGCAGCCGGGCCGGAGCGGGACACACTCGCGGCTTTCTCGCCCTCTCTCTGGGCCTTTTTCTCGCTTCTCCCCCGCCTGGAACAACGCAGCCTCGCCTGGGCCGGGGGAGCGCGGTGGCTCTCGGATCGCATCGCTCTCTCTGGGGGCTTTCTCGCTTCTCCCCCGGACTGAACCCGCAGCCTCGGCCTGGGCCGGGGAGCGGCTCTCGGATCGCATCGGTCTCTCTGGGGGCTTTCTCGCTTCTCCCCCGACTGAGCACGCAGCCTCGCCTGGGCCGGGGAGCGGCTCTCGGATCGCATCGGTCTCTCTCTCTGGGCTAACCTGTCCCAGTCGAACTGGGTAAGACGGGAAGCCGGACGAAGCCACGCGACTCGCCCCGACATCGGCGGTGTTCTTCTGGCCCTGGCGACCGCACGCGCGTCCGCCCTTCTCCGCCACGGACACAGGCACGGCAACAGCCTGTGGGGATACGGCCCGTCACCTCGTTCCCATAATACGGACAGATGGGCCCGAAGCGGCGGAGGCCGGAAAGAGAACCGATGTACGTGACCGAGGGGGCGCAGTGGCGCACGCCGCCTTCTACGATGACATAGCCGGAGGCAGCGAGAAACAGCGACCCCTTGGAGTACTTCCAGGCCGGCGGCGGACAACAGGTCTACCAGCCATGAAACGGGCAACAGGTCTACCGACGGCTTGCTGCGGACAACAGGTCTACCCAGCCATGAAACGGGCAACAGGTCGACCAAGCTGCGGACAACAGGTCTACCCAGGGCATGCTGCGGACACCAGGTCTACCCACGGCTTGCTGCGGACAACAGGTCTACCCAGGCATGAATCGGGCAACAGGTCTACCAAGCTGCGGACACCAGGTCTACCCACGGCATGCTGCGGACAACAGGTCTACCCACGGCTTGCTGCGGACACCAGGTCTACCCAGCCATGAAACGGGCAACAGGTCTACCCACTCAATGCTGCGGACACCAGGTCTACCCAGCCATGAAACGGGCAACAGGTCTACCAAGCTGCGGACACCAGGTCTACCCAGGGCATGCTGCGGACACCAGGTCTACCCACTCAATGCTACGGACAACAGGTCTACCCAGCCATGAAACGGGCAACAGGTCTACCAAGCTGCGGACAACAGGTCTACCCAGGGCATGCTGCGGACACCAGGTCTACCCACGGCTTGCTGCGGACAACAGGTCTACCCAGCTGCGGACACCAGGTCTACCCAGGGCATGAAACGGGCAACAGGTCTACCAAGCTGCGGACACCAGGTCTACCCAGGGCATGCTGCGGACACCAGGTCTACCCACGGCTTGCTGCGGACAACAGGTCTACCCAGCCATGAAACGGGCAACAGGTCTACCAAGCTGCGGACACCAGGTCTACCCAGGGCATGCTGCGGACACCAGGTCTACCCACGGCTTGCTGCGGACACCAGGTCTACCCAGCCATGAAACGGGCAACAGGTCTACCAAGCTGCGGACACCAGGTCTACCCAGGGCATGCTGCGGACACCAGGTCTACCAACTCAATGCTGCGGACAACAGGTCTACCCAGCCATGAAACGGGCAACAGGTCTACCAAGCTGCGGACACCAGGTCTACCCAGGGTATGCAGCGGACACCAGGTCTACCAACTCAATGCTGCGGACAACAGGTCTACCCAGCCATGAAACGGGCAACAGGTCTACCAAGCTGCGGACACCAGGTCTACCCACGGCTTGCTGCGGACACCAGGTCTACCCAGCCATGAAACGGGCAACAGGTCTACCCACTCAATGCTGCGGACAACAGGTCTACCCAGCCATGAAACGGGCAACAGGTCTACCAAGCTGCGGACACCAGGTCTACCCAGGGCATGCTGCGGACAACAGGTCTACCCAGCCATGAAACGGGCAACAGGTCTACCCACGGCTTGCTGCGGACAACAGGTCTACCCAGGCATGAAACGGGCAACAGGTCTACCAAGCTGCGGACACCAGGTCTACCCAGGGCATGCTGCGGACACCAGGTCTACCCAGCCATGAAACGGGCAACAGGTCTACTCACGGCTTGCTGCGGACACCAGGTCTACCCAGCCATGAAACGGGCAACAGGTCTACCAAGCTGCGGACACCAGGTCTACCCAGCCTTGAAACGGGCAACAGGTCTACCAAGCTGCGGACACCAGGTCTACCCAGGGCATGCTGCGGACACCAGGTCTACCCAGCCATGAAACGGGCAACAGGTCTACTCACGGCTTGCTGCGGACACCAGGTCTACCAAGGGCATGCTGCGGACACCAGGTCTACCCAGCCATGAATCGGGCAACAGGTCTACTCACGGCTTGCTGCGGACACCAGGTCTACCCAGCCATGAAACGGGCAACAGGTCTACCAAGCTGCGGACACCAGGTCTACCCAGGGCATGCTGCGGACACCAGGTCTACCCACGGCTTGCTGCGGACAACAGGTCTACCCAGGCATGAATCGGGCAACAGGTCTACCAAGCTGCGGACACCAGGTCTACCCAGGGCATGCTGCGGACACCAGGTCTACCCACGGCTTGCTGCGGACAACAGGTCTACCAACTCAATGCTGCGGACAACAGCTCTACCCAGCCATGAAACGGGCAACAGGTCTACCAAGCTGCGGACACCAGGTCTACCCACGGCTTGCTGCGGACACCAGGTCTACCCAGCCATGAAACGGGCAACAGGTCTACCAAGCTGCGGACACCAGGTCTACCCAGGGCATGCTGCGGACACCAGGTCTACCCAGCCATGAAACGGGCAACAGGTCTACTCACGGCTTGCTGCGGACACCAGGTCTACCCAGCCATGAAACGGGCAACAGGTCTACTCACTCAATGCTGCGGACACCAGGTCTACCCAGCCATGAAACGGGCAACAGGTCTACCAACTCAATGCTGCGGACAACAGGTCTACCCAGCCATGAAACGGGCAACAGGTCTACCAAGCTGCGGACACCAGGTCTACCCACGGCTTGCTGCGGACAACAGGTCTACCCAGGCATGAATCGGGCAACAGGTCTACCAAGCTGCGGACACCAGGTCTACCCACGGCTTGCTGCGGACAACAGGTCTACCCAGCCATGAAACGGGCAACAGGTCTACCAAGCTGCGGACACCAGGTCTACCCACGGCTTGCTGCGGACAACAGGTCTACCCAGCCATGAAACGGGCAACAGGTCTACTCACGGCTTGCTGCGGACACCAGGTCTACCCAGCCATGAATCGGGCAACAGGTCTACCAAGCTGCGGACAACAGGTCTACCCAGCCATGAAACGGGCAACAGGTCTACCAACTCAATGCTGCGGACAACAGGTCTACCCAGCCATGAAACGGGCAACAGGTCTACCAAGCTGCGGACACCAGGTCTACCCAGGGTATGCAGCGGACACCAGGTCTACCAACTCAATGCTGCGGACAACAGGTCTACCCAGCCATGAAACGGGCAACAGGTCTACCAAGCTGCGGACACCAGGTCTACCCACGGCTTGCTGCGGACACCAGGTCTACCCAGCCATGAAACGGGCAACAGGTCTACCCACTCAATGCTGCGGACAACAGGTCTACCCAGCCATGAAACGGGCAACAGGTCTACCAAGCTGCGGACACCAGGTCTACCCAGGGCATGCTGCGGACAACAGGTCTACCCAGCCATGAAACGGGCAACCGGTCTACTCACGGCTTGCTGCGGACAACAGGTCTACCCAGCCATGAAACGGGCAACAGGTCTACCAAGCTGCGGACACCAGGTCTACCCAGGGCATGCTGCGGACACCAGGTCTACCCAGCCATGAAACGGGCAACAGGTCTACCAAGCTGCGGACAACAGGTCTACCCAGCCATGAAACGGGCAACAGGTCTACCAAGCTGCGGACACCAGGTCTACCCAGCCTTGAAACGGGCAACAGGTCTACCAAGCTGCGGACACCAGGTCTACCCAGGGCATGCTGCGGACACCAGGTCTACCCAGCCATGAAACGGGCAACAGGTCTACTCACGGCTTGCTGCGGACACCAGGTCTACCCAGCCATGAAACGGGCAATAGGTCTACCAAGCTGCGGACACCAGGTCTACCCAGGGCATGCTGCGGACAACAGGTCTACCCAGCCATGAATCGGGCAACAGGTCTACTCACGGCTTGCTGCGGACACCAGGTCTACCCAGCCATGAAACGGGCAACAGGTCTACCAAGCTGCGGACACCAGGTCTACCCAGGGCATGCTGCGGACACCAGGTCTACCCACGGCTTGCTGCGGACACCAGGTCTACCCAGGCATGAATCGGGCAACAGGTCTACCAAGCTGCGGACACCAGGTCTACCCAGGGCATGCTGCGGACACCAGGTCTACCCACGGCTTGCTGCGGACAACAGGTCTACCAACTCAATGCTGCGGACAACAGGTCTACCCAGCCATGAAACGGGCAACAGGTCTACCAAGCTGCGGACACCAGGTCTACCCACGGCTTGCTGCGGACAACAGGTCTACCCAGCCATGAAACGGGCAACAGGTCTACCAAGCTGCGGACACCAGGTCTACCCAGGGCATGCTGCGGACACCAGGTCTACCCAGCCATGAAACGGGCAACAGGTCTACTCACGGCTTGCTGCGGACACCAGGTCTACCCAGCCATGAAACGGGCAACAGGTCTACTCACTCAATGCTGCGGACACCAGGTCTACCCACGGCTTGCTGCGGACAACAGGTCTACCCAGCCATGAAACGGGCAACAGGTCTACCAAGCTGCGGACACCAGGTCTACCCAGGGCATGCTGCGGACACCAGGTCTACCCACGGCTTGCTGCGGACAACAGGTCTACCAACTCAATGCTGCGGACAACAGGTCTACCCAGCCATGAAACGGGCAACAGGTCTACCAAGCTGCGGACACCAGGTCTACCCAGGGCATGCTGCGGACACCAGGTCTACCCAGCCATGAAACGGGCAACAGGTCTACTCACGGCTTGCTGCGGACACCAGGTCTACCCAGCCATGAAACGGGCAACAGGTCTACTCACTCAATGCTGCGGACACCAGGTCTACCCAGCCATGAAACGGGCAACAGGTCTACCAACTCAATGCTGCGGACAACAGGTCTACCCAGCCATGAAACGGGCAACAGGTCTACCAAGCTGCGGACACCAAGTCTACCCACGGCTTGCTGCGGACAACAGGTCTACCCAGGCATGAATCGGGCAACAGGTCTACCAAGCTGCGGACACCAGGTCTACCCACGGCTTGCTGCGGACAACAGGTCTACCCAGCCATGAAACGGGCAACAGGTCTACCAAGCTGCGGACACCAGGTCTACCCAGGGCATGCTGCGGACACCAGGTCTACCCAGCCATGAAACGGGCAACAGGTCTACCAAGCTGCGGACACCAGGTCTACCCAGGGCATGCTGCGGACACCAGGTCTACCCAGCCATGAAACGGGCAACAGGTCTACCAAGCTGCGGACACCAGGTCTACCCACGGCTTGCTGCGGACAACAGGTCTAACCAGCCATGAAACGGGCAACAGGTCTACTCACGGCTTGCTGCGGACACCAGGTCTACCCAGCCATGAATCGGGCAACAGGTCTACCAAGCTGCGGACAACAGGTCTACCCAGCCATGAAACGGGCAACAGGTCTACCAACTCAATGCTGCGGACAACAGGTCTACCCAGCCATGAAACGGGCAACAGGTCTACCAAGCTGCGGACACCAGGTCTACCCAGGGCATGCTGCGGACACCAGGTCTACGCAGCCATGAAACGGGCAACAGGTCTACCAAGCTGCGGACACCAGGTCTACCCACGGCTTGCTGCGGACAACAGGTCTACCCAGCCATGAAACGGGCAACAGGTCTACTCACGGCTTGCTGCGGACACCAGGTCTACCCAGCCATGAATCGGGCAACAGGTCTACCAAGCTGCGGACAACAGGTCTACCCAGCCATGAAACGGGCAACAGGTCTACCAACTCAATGCTGCGGACAACAGGTCTACCCAGCCATGAAACGGGCAACAGGTCTACCAAGCTGCGGACACCAGGTCTACCCAGGGTATGCAGCGGACACCAGGTCTACCAACTCAATGCTGCGGACACCAGGTCTACCCAGCCATGAAACGGGCAACAGGTCTACCAAGCTGCGGACACCAGGTCTACCCACGGCTTGCTGCGGACAACAGGTCTACCCAGCCATGAAACGGGCAACAGGTCTACTCACGGCTTGCTGCGGACACCAGGTCTACCCAGCCATGAAACGGGCAACAGGTCTACCAAGCTGCGGACACCAGGTCTACCCAGGGCATGCTGCGGACACCAGGTCTACCCAGCCATGAAACGGGCAACAGGTCTACTCACGGCTTGCTGCGGACACCAGGTCTACCCAGCCATGAATCGGGCAACAGGTCTACCAAGCTGCGGACAACAGGTCTACCCAGCCATGAAACGGGCAACAGGTCTACCAACTCAATGCTGCGGACAACAGGTCTACCCAGCCATGAAACGGGCAACAGGTCTACCAAGCTGCGGACACCAGGTCTACCCAGGGTATGCAGCGGACACCAGGTCTACCAACTCAATGCTGCGGACAACAGGTCTACCCAGGCATGAATCGGGCAACAGGTCTACCAAGCTGCGGACACCAGGTCTACCCACGGCTTGCTGCGGACACCAGGTCTACCCAGCCATGAAACGGGCAACAGGTCTACCCACTCAATGCTGCGGACAACAGGTCTACCCAGCCATGAAACGGGCAACAGGTCTACCAAGCTGCGGACACCAGGTCTACCCAGGGCATGCTGCGGACACCAGGTCTACCCAGCCATGAAACGGGCAACAGGTCTACCAAGCTGCGGACACCAGGTCTACCCAGGGCATGCTGCGGACACCAGGTCTACCCAGCCATGAAACGGGCAACAGGTCTACTCACGGCTTGCTGCGGACACCAGGTCTACCCCGCCATGAAACGGGCAACAGGTCTACCAAGCTGCGGACAACAGGTCTACCCAGCCATGAAACGGGCAACAGGTCTACCAAGCTGCGGACACCAGGTCTACCCAGGGCATGCTGCGGACACCAGGTCTACCAACTCAATGCTGCGGACAACAGGTCTACCCAGCCATGAAACGGGCAACAGGTCTACCAAGCTGCGGACACCAGGTCTACCCAGGGCATGCTGCGGACACCAGGTCTACCAACTCAATGCTGCGGACAACAGGTCTACCCAGCCATGAAACGGGCAACAGGTCTACCAAGCTGCGGACACCAGGTCTACCCAGGGCATGCTGCGGACACCAGGTCTACCAACTCAATGCTGCGGACAACAGGTCTACCCAGCCATGAATCGGGCAACAGGTCTACCAAGCTGCGGACACCAGGTCTACCCAGGGCATGCTGCGGACACCAGGTCTACCCAGCCATGAAACGGGCAACAGGTCTACTCACGGCTTGCTGCGGACACCAGGTCTACCCAGCCATGAAACGGGCAACAGGTCTACCAAGCTGCGGACAACAGGTCTACCCAGCCATGAAACGGGCAACAGGTCTACCCACTCAATGCTGCGGACACCAGGTCTACCCAGGGCATGCTGCGGACACCAGGTCTACCAACTCAATGCTGCGGACAACAGGTCTACCCAGGCATGAATCGGGCAACAGGTCTACCAGGCTGCGGACACCAGGTCTACCCACGGCTTGCTGCGGACACCAGGTCTACCCAGCCATGAAACGGGCAACAGGTCTACCAAGCTGCGGACACCAGGTCTACCCAGGGCATGCTGCGGACACCAGGTCTACCCAGCCATGAAACGGGCAACAGGTCTACTCACGGCTTGCTGCGGACACCAGGTCTACCCAGGCATGAATCGGGCAACAGGTCTACCAAGCTGCGGACACCAGGTCTACCCAGGGCATGCTGCGGACACCAGGTCTACCCAGCCATGAAACGGGCAACAGGTCTACTCACGGCTTGCTGCGGACACCAGGTCTACCCAGCCATGAAACGGGCAACAGGTCTACCAAGCTGCGGACACCAGGTCTACCCAGGGCATGCTGCGGACACCAGGTCTACCAACTCAATGCTGCGGACAACAGGTCTACCCAGCCATGAAACGGGCAACAGGTCTACCAAGCTGCGGACACCAGGTCTACCCAGGGCATGCTGCGGACACCAGGTCTACCAACTCAATGCTGCGGACAACAGGTCTACCCAGCCATGAATCGGGCAACAGGTCTACCAAGCTGCGGACACCAGGTCTACCCAGGGCATGCTGCGGACACCAGGTCTACCCAGCCATGAAACGGGCAACAGGTCTACCAAGCTGCGGACACCAGGTCTACCCAGGGCATGCTGCGGACACCAGGTCTACCCAGCCATGAAACGGGCAACAGGTCTACTCACGGCTTGCTGCGGACACCAGGTCTACCCAGCCATGAAACGGGCAACAGGTCTACCAAGCTGCGGACACCAGGTCTACCCAGGGCATGCTGCGGACACCAGGTCTACCCAGCCATGAAACGGGCAACAGGTCTACTCACGGCTTGCTGCGGACACCAGGTCTACCCAGCCATGAAACGGGCAACAGGTCTACCAAGCTGCGGACACCAGGTCTACCCAGGGCATGCTGCGGACACCAGGTCTACCAACTCAATGCTGCGGACAACAGGTCTACCCAGCCATGAAACGGGCAACAGGTCTACCAAGCTGCGGACACCAGGTCTACCCAGGGCATGCTGCGGACACCAGGTCTACCAACTCAATGCTGCGGACAACAGGTCTACCCAGCCATGAATCGGGCAACAGGTCTACCAAGCTGCGGGCACCAGGTCTACCCAGGGCATGCTGCGGACACCAGGTCTACCCACGGCTTGCTGCGGACAACAGGTCTACCAACTCAATGCTGCGGACAACAGGTCTACCCAGCCATGAAACGGGCAACAGGTCTACCAAGCTGCGGACACCAGGTCTACCCAGGGCATGCTGCGGACACCAGGTCTACCCAGCCATGAAACGGGCAACAGGTCTACTCACGGCTTGCTGCGGACACCAGGTCTACCCAGCCATGAAACGGGCAACAGGTCTACTCACTCAATGCTGCGGACACCAGGTCTACCCAGCCATGAAACGGGCAACAGGTCTACCAACTCAATGCTGCGGACAACAGGTCTACCCAGCCATGAAACGGGCAACAGGTCTACCAAGCTGCGGACACCAGGTCTACCCACGGCTTGCTGCGGACAACAGGTCTACCCAGGCATGAATCGGGCAACAGGTCTACCAAGCTGCGGACACCAGGTCTACCCACGGCTTGCTGCGGACAACAGGTCTACCCAGCCATGAAACGGGCAACAGGTCTACCAAGCTGCGGACACCAGGTCTACCCAGGGCATGCTGCGGACACCAGGTCTACCCAGCCATGAAACGGGCAACAGGTCTACCAAGCTGCGGACACCAGGTCTACCCAGGGCATGCTGCGGACACCAGGTCTACCCAGCCATGAAACGGGCAACAGGTCTACCAAGCTGCGGACACCAGGTCTACCCACGGCTTGCTGCGGACAACAGGTCTAACCAGCCATGAAACGGGCAACAGGTCTACTCACGGCTTGCTGCGGACACCAGGTCTACCCAGCCATGAATCGGGCAACAGGTCTACCAAGCTGCGGACAACAGGTCTACCCAGCCATGAAACGGGCAACAGGTCTACCAACTCAATGCTGCGGACAACAGGTCTACCCAGCCATGAAACGGGCAACAGGTCTACCAAGCTGCGGACACCAGGTCTACCCAGGGCATGCTGCGGACACCAGGTCTACGCAGCCATGAAACGGGCAACAGGTCTACCAAGCTGCGGACACCAGGTCTACCCACGGCTTGCTGCGGACAACAGGTCTACCCAGCCATGAAACGGGCAACAGGTCTACTCACGGCTTGCTGCGGACACCAGGTCTACCCAGCCATGAATCGGGCAACAGGTCTACCAAGCTGCGGACAACAGGTCTACCCAGCCATGAAACGGGCAACAGGTCTACCAACTCAATGCTGCGGACAACAGGTCTACCCAGCCATGAAACGGGCAACAGGTCTACCAAGCTGCGGACACCAGGTCTACCCAGGGTATGCAGCGGACACCAGGTCTACCAACTCAATGCTGCGGACACCAGGTCTACCCAGCCATGAAACGGGCAACAGGTCTACCAAGCTGCGGACACCAGGTCTACCCACGGCTTGCTGCGGACAACAGGTCTACCCAGCCATGAAACGGGCAACAGGTCTACTCACGGCTTGCTGCGGACACCAGGTCTACCCAGCCATGAAACGGGCAACAGGTCTACCAAGCTGCGGACACCAGGTCTACCCAGGGCATGCTGCGGACACCAGGTCTACCCAGCCATGAAACGGGCAACAGGTCTACTCACGGCTTGCTGCGGACACCAGGTCTACCCAGCCATGAATCGGGCAACAGGTCTACCAAGCTGCGGACAACAGGTCTACCCAGCCATGAAACGGGCAACAGGTCTACCAACTCAATGCTGCGGACAACAGGTCTACCCAGCCATGAAACGGGCAACAGGTCTACCAAGCTGCGGACACCAGGTCTACCCAGGGTATGCAGCGGACACCAGGTCTACCAACTCAATGCTGCGGACAACAGGTCTACCCAGGCATGAATCGGGCAACAGGTCTACCAAGCTGCGGACACCAGGTCTACCCACGGCTTGCTGCGGACACCAGGTCTACCCAGCCATGAAACGGGCAACAGGTCTACCCACTCAATGCTGCGGACAACAGGTCTACCCAGCCATGAAACGGGCAACAGGTCTACCAAGCTGCGGACACCAGGTCTACCCAGGGCATGCTGCGGACACCAGGTCTACCCAGCCATGAAACGGGCAACAGGTCTACCAAGCTGCGGACACCAGGTCTACCCAGGGCATGCTGCGGACACCAGGTCTACCCAGCCATGAAACGGGCAACAGGTCTACTCACGGCTTGCTGCGGACACCAGGTCTACCCCGCCATGAAACGGGCAACAGGTCTACCAAGCTGCGGACAACAGGTCTACCCAGCCATGAAACGGGCAACAGGTCTACCAAGCTGCGGACACCAGGTCTACCCAGGGCATGCTGCGGACACCAGGTCTACCAACTCAATGCTGCGGACAACAGGTCTACCCAGCCATGAAACGGGCAACAGGTCTACCAAGCTGCGGACACCAGGTCTACCCAGGGCATGCTGCGGACACCAGGTCTACCAACTCAATGCTGCGGACAACAGGTCTACCCAGCCATGAAACGGGCAACAGGTCTACCAAGCTGCGGACACCAGGTCTACCCAGGGCATGCTGCGGACACCAGGTCTACCAACTCAATGCTGCGGACAACAGGTCTACCCAGCCATGAAACGGGCAACAGGTCTACCAAGCTGCGGACACCAGGTCTACCCAGGGCATGCTGCGGACACCAGGTCTACCAACTCAATGCTGCGGACAACAGGTCTACCCAGCCATGAATCGGGCAACAGGTCTACCAAGCTGCGGGCACCAGGTCTACCCACGGCTTGCTGCGGACAACAGGTCTACCCAGCCATGAAACGGGCAACAGGTCTACCAAGCTGCGGACACCAGGTCTACCCAGGGCATGCTGCGGACACCAGGTCTACCCAGCTATGAAACGGGCAACAGGTCTACTCACGGCTTGCTGCGGACACCAGGTCTACCCAGCCATGAAACGGGCAACAGGTCTACCAAGCTGCGGACACCAGGTCTACCCAGGGCATGCTGCGGACACCAGGTCTACCCAGCCATGAAACGGGCAACAGGTCTACTCACGGCTTGCTGCGGACACCAGGTCTACCCAGCCATGAAACGGGCAACAGGTCTACCAAGCTGCGGACACCAGGTCTACCCAGGGCATGCTGCGGACACCAGGTCTACCCAGCCATGAAACGGGCAACAGGTCTACCAAGCTGCGGACACCAGGTCTACCCAGGGCATGCTGCGGACACCAGGTCTACCCACGGCTTGCTGCGGACAACAGGTCTACCCAGGGCATGAATCGGGCAACAGGTCTACCAAGCTGCGGACACCAGGTCTACCCAGGGCATGCTGCGGACACCAGGTCTACCCACGGCTTGCTGCGGACAACCGGTCTACCCACGGCTTGCTGCGGACAACAGGTCTACCCACTCCAAGCTGCGGACACCAGGTCTAACTACTCCATTACGCGGACAACAGGTCTACCCACTCCATGCGGCGGACAACATGTCTACCCGCTCCATGCTGCGGACACCAGGTCTGCCCACGCCGTGATGCGGACCACAGGTCTACCTTCGCCATGCTGCACGCAGCCCGGGTCGCACCGGAGCTAGGTAGACCCGGTCGCCGCGGCCGTCGCAGCGCCCTCGCCCTCGACGGCGGACCCACGCCGCCGGTCCCGGAGGCGGGTAGACCTGGTCGCCGCGGCCACGGCGGCCGCCCATCCCGGAGCCCAGTAGACCTGGCCGCCGCGGGACCGGCCAAGTTTCCCGGAGTCGTGTAGACCTGGTCGTCGCGGCCACGGCCGCCGCCGCTGCGCCTTCGCCGGCGACGGCGGTCCCACGCCACCGGCCCCGGAGCCGCGTCGACCTGGCCGCCGCGGGACGGGCCACGTTTCGCGGATCCGGGTAGACGAGGCATCCTTGTACCATCTCGGAGCCGGGGAAACCCCACAGCCTCTTAACGCTCCGGAGCCCAAGTGCTCCAGCAGCCTTGCCCCGCCCGGCAGAATCGATTTCAAGACCAAGACATATTTTCGACAACATTTTATTTCATCATTTCATTTCATTTCTTTTCATTTCATTTTATTATTTTATTTTATTTCGTTTTGTTTTGTTTTGTTTTGTTTTGATTTGATTTGATTTGTTTCATTTCCTCTTTGCCTTTTTTGAATGATTGCCTCTTCTATTTACTCGGAAAGAAAATCTTTTCCGGAAAACAAAACTCTTGCCAAATCTTATTTGTGATCCCTTTGGGCCCACAGCCGAGCTGACGGAGGGCCTGTGCCCGGTTCTCGCCCTGCTGACACACTGACCCCCCCAAACGGCGTCCTCCCTACCCCACGCCTCCTCCCCCGTCCCCCAGAGACCCTACCTACAGAGCCCCCCCCCCCACAAAACAGAACCTCACGGGCCGCAGCACAGCCAGGGGAAGCACGTACGTGCAGCGAAACTCGGCCCAAAGCCGCCGCGCCCTGGCACAACTCGCCCTGCCCCTTCCCGCCCCACGGAGGCGGCTGCATCGAGGCGACCGGCGCCGCCGTCGGCAAGCGGGTGGCCGCTTTCGGGCCGGTTCTTCCGCGGAAGGTCTGCAGAGCTCTTGGGGCCTCGGCGCGGGTTTGGGGGGCCGTGAGGGCTCGCTGTCGAGGCGCCCGGGGCCGGCACGAAGCCGCCTGCCCTCTCCCTGTCCCTGCCCCGTCTTCCGCAGCCACCCATTAACGCTGGGGGCGAGCCCGCCCTCCGCCATCAACCTCCCATGCAGCGCTTTCAGACTTTCCCCGCCCCTGCCCATTGTCGGCTGGGGGCGCCCTGCCCCCCGCCGTCAGCCTCCCTGGCAGCGCTTTCAGACTCTCTCGGGCCCCTGCCCATTGTCGGCTGGGGGCGCCCCGCCCCCCGCCCTCAGCCTCCCTGGCAGCGCTTTCAGACTGCCTCGGGCCCTGCCCATTGTCGGTTGGGGGCGCCCCGCCCCCCGCCCTCAGCCTCCCTGGCAGCGCTTTCAGACTGCCTCGGGCCCTGCCCATTGTCGGTTGGGGGCGACCCCGCCCTCCGCCATCAGCCTCCCTGGCAGCACTTTCAGCCTCTTCCTGCCCCCGCCCACGGTCCCACCGGGCAGTTTACACGGCGGCGGCGGGAGGCTGATGCCGAGGTCGGCAGGCGGAGAGCCTGGTGCACAAGCAGGGATGGCGGCGGGATGATTGGCGCCGTCTGTCCCTGGTCAAAGAAGCTCTCTGTTCAGCTTTCTCGGAGCCTTTTGCTTTGGTGGCGTTCCTTCCTCCTCCGCCCCGGCGCCGCTCAAGCCTGCGGCAGGGCGGCAGCGCGGCGGGCGGGCGGCCGGGGGGAGGGGGGAGGGGGGGGGGAGGGAGGGAGCGCGCGAGCGAGCGAGCGAGCGCGCTGCAGAAATGAAGCCCGGAGCAGGGCCGCGGTCCATTCGAGCACGGGGAGGGGGCGCGACAACGCTGCCTGCTCCTGTCGGGGAGCGCTTGGGGAAGTGGGGTGCCGGCACCATGACGGCGGAGCGGACAGGGGCCGCGGCTGGGGAAGAGGCCGGCGGAGCTCGCCAGTGGATGCTGGCGCACGGAGCCGGCAGGGACACCTGGGCACGGCTGGGACCGAAAGTCGCCCGCCTTCACGCCCCGCCTTTCGCCGGGGGGAAGAAGACGCGAGAGCAGGGCTGCCTGCTGGGCTGCCAGTGCCCGCGGTCATGCCGGACGTGCAGGCCGACCGCCGAAGGCGTGCTCGCCGCTGCAGAGACGACAAGGGGGCCGCGCGTCCGATGGAAGAGACGGGGCGCCATCGCGCGGCGGCCGGGCTGCAAGGCCGGCCGACGGTAACAGGACTACCACGCCGCGGGCGGCCAGAGACAAAGACCGGCCGAGGGCAACAGGTCTACCCAGCATTAGGCCGGCCGGTACCAGGGCCGGCCGAGGGCAACAGTTCTACCCAGCATTAGGCCAGCCGGAAAGACGGCCGGCAGAGGGCAACAGGTCTACCCAGCATTCGGCCGTCAGGTACAAAGGCCGGCCGAGGGCAACAGGTCTACCCAGCATTCGGCTGGCCGGTAACACGGCGGGCCGAGGGCAACAGGTCTACCCAGCATTAGGCCGGCCGGTAACACTGCCGGCCGAGGGCAACAGGTCTACCCAGCATTCGGCCGCCACGTCCAAAGGCCGGCCGAGGGCAACAGGTCTACCCAGCATTCGGCCGCCACGTCCAAAGGCCGGCCGAGGGCAACAGGTCTACCCAGCATTAGGCCGCCACGTCCAAAGGCCGGCCGAGGGCAACAGGTCTACCCAGCATTCGGCCGCCACGTCCAAAGGCCGGCCGAGGGCAACAGGTCTACCCAGCATTCGGCCGCCACGTCCAAAGGCCGGCCGAGGGCAACAGGTCTACCCAGCATTCGGCCGCCACGTCCAAAGGCCGGCCGAGGGCAACAGGTCTACCCAGCATTCGGCCGCCACGTCCAAAGGCCGGCCGAGGGCAACAGGTCTACCCAGCATTCGGCCGCCACGTCCAAAGGCCGGCCGAGGGCAACAGGTCTACCCAGCATTAGGCCGCCACGTCCAAAGGCCGGCCGAGGGCAACAGGTCTACCCAGCATTAGGCCGGCCGGCAGAGGGCAACAGGTCTACCCAGCATTCGGCCGTCAGGTACAAAGGCCGGCCGAGGGCAACAGGTCTACCCAGCATTCGGCCGCCACGTCCAAAGGCCGGCCGAGGGCAACAGGTCTACCCAGCATTCGGCCGTCAGGTACAAAGGCCGGCCGAGGGCAACAGGTCTACCCAGCATTCGGCTGGCCGGTAACACGGCGGGCCGAGGGCAACAGGTCTACCCAGCATTAGGCCGGCCGGTAACACTGCCGGCCGAGGGCAACAGGTCTACCCAGCATTAGGCCGCCACGTCCAAAGGCCGGCCGAGGGCAACAGGTCTACCCAGCATTAGGCCGCCACGTCCAAAGGCCGGCCGAGGGCAACAGGTCTACCCAGCATTCGGCCGCCACGTCCAAAGGCCGGCCGAGGGCAACAGGTCTACCCAGCATTAGGCTGCCACGTCCAAAGGCCGGCCGAGGGCAACAGGTCTACCCAGCATTCGGCCGCCACGTCCAAAGGCCGGCCGAGGGCAACAGGTCTCCCCAGCATTAGGCCGGCCGGCAGAGGGCAACAGGTCTACCCAGCATTCGGCCGTCAGGTACAAAGGCCGGCCGAGGGCAACAGGTCTACCCAGCATTAGGCCGGCCGGTAACACTGCCGGCCGAGGGCAACAGGTCTACCCAGCATTAGGCCGCCACGTCCAAAGGCCGGCCGAGGGCAACAGGTCTACCCAGCATTAGGCCGCCACGTCCAAAGGCCGGCCGAGGGCAACAGGTCTACCCAGCATTCGGCCGCCACGTCCAAAGGCCGGCCGAGGGCAACAGGTCTACCCAGCATTAGGCCGGCCGGCAGAGGGCAACAGGTCTACCCAGCATTCGGCCGTCAGGTACAAAGGCCGGCCGAGGGCAACAGGTCTACCCAGCATTAGGCCGGCCGGTAACACGGCCGGCAGAGGGCAACAGGTCTACTCAGCATTAGGCCGGCCGGTAAAACGGCAGGCCGAGGGCAACAGGTCTACCCAGCATTCGGCCGTCAGGTACAAAGGCCGGCCGAGGGCAACAGGTCTACCCAGCATTAGGCCGGCCGGTAACACTGCCGGCCGAGGGCAACAGGTCTACCCAGCATTAGGCCGCCACGTCCAAAGGCCGGCCGAGGGCAACAGGTCTACCCAGCATTAGGCCGCCACGTCCAAAGGCCGGCCGAGGGCAACAGGTCTACCCAGCATTCGGCCGCCACGTATAAAGGCCGGCCGAGGGCAACAGGTCTACCCAGCATTAGGCCGGCCGGCAGAGGGCAACAGGTCTACCCAGCATTCGGCCGTCAG
>NW_028276116.1:192500-195000 GCF_052056855.1 Sturnus vulgaris
TCCGATTCTCCGGGGTCAATCATGTTCAGGGGTGTGCCGTTGATGGTCCAAGCAGCGCAGTTATTGATGGTGTAAGAGTCTTTCGTGGGCTTGATGTAAAAGCCGTGGCACTTTTCTCCCTGTGTTCTGAGACCGGTAAGATTGCAAAAGGTCTCTAATATCCTGATGTTTGTTTTCATGTCTTCCCAGGAGTCACTCAACAAGACCAGATCGTCCGCAAATGCCATCGCTGTGATGCTGTTCCCTTCTCGGTGGTATCCCTTGCCCTTCTCTTCCAGCTTGCATAACAGGGGGTCCATCGCCAGGTTAAATAAAAGGGGTGACAGCGGGTCACCCTGTTTTACCCCAACCCGGATCTGGATTTTATCTGTGTGTGTGTTTTTCTTTGTGGTTATATACGTACAGATGTTGTGGTACATATTGCTCACCAGTCCGACGATGTGGGGATCCACTCCCCTTTGTTGCAAAGCGTGTATGATGTGCTGGTGGCTTACGGTGTCAAAAGCCTTGGCGATGTCCACAAATACAACACCCAGTGGTCTGTGTTCTCTTTTGGCCGACCGAATTATGGTTTGCAGGAGTTTCAGGTTTTCAGAGCATCCCGCCGCTCTAATGAAGCCTCTTTGCCTTGGGTTGAGGGGGCACGCTTTGCTCATCCTAGCTGTTACAATCCTGGAGAACAGTCTTAACAAGATAGAACCAATCGTGATAGGTCTCCAGTTATTAACGTCCTTTAAGCGCTCCGGTGTTGTCGATTTAGGAATTAAAACAGTCCTGCACCCCCTCACCATGTCCGGGATTTTTCCAGATGTTAACCATAAATTGAAGATCTCCGTGGTCCGGGAATACTCGGGATCCATCTTCTTGATGTCCCCAAGAGTAATCCCATCTGGACCTGGAGCTGAGCCCTTGCTCATCTCCTGCACATTTTTCTCAATCTCTTTTGCCGTAATTAAATCTCTGAAAGCACTATTGTCGGCTTTCCCAGTAATTTGAAAGTCCCCAAGGCTCTCGAATTTCCCAGGTGTTTCCCATCTGGCTTTAAAAACCGAATAAATTTCACCGGGTGGAATATTACAGGACAAACATTCCATATCGTCCAAAATAATTTTTGCCAGTTTCCCCCTGTCAAGATGGAATAATCGCTGGAAGCGAAGATAATCACCTCTCTTAATTGCTCTCTCTTTCATCCACTTCTGAAACGGTCTCCTTGGTTGCTTCTCCCGGGCCCCCATTGTTCTCTTATCTCGGGTTGCTGTTCTTATCTGGCTTATCGATTCCAGGCATCCAAAGCAGTCCTGCGCTGCTTCATCGATGATTGGCTGCATGTCCTGGCCTTCCAGCAACTGCTTGAATGCCCAGGGGAAGGTGTTAATTGTCCCAGCTGATAAGCGTTCCCCGAGTGTCCGCTGATAATGGGCCTGCAGCTGCTGATTGGTGGTTCCCTTTCGTCCGTTACCCTTCTCCAGATGGTGCCTTATCTTGCCCATTGTTCTCCCGCCAGCTGGCTTCCTGGACGGTTGGCTCTTATCAGGTCCATTGTCAACGGTTCCTGCCTGAGGCTGATGACTCATCTCAGGTTCCTCTTTCAGGCCCTCGGCCGCTCTTTGATGTTCCTCTGCTGGTTTCCTGGGAAGCAATCTTCTTTTGTCACTGATTTGCTTAGCTGTTTTGGTTGTGATGTGTTCCGCGATAAGTTTATTGATGTTTTTGTTGCCCTCAAACTGAGCCTCCAGCCTTATCAACAGTTCTTCCTCCTCCTTTGTCCAGCATCTTTTGTGAGCTCCTCGGTTAGATGTTTCCTTCGGTTGGGAAGCAGCGATCCTTTCTTGATTCCTTATCAGCGGGTGTGCCAATCTTTTGTGTTGTCCCAGGCCAATTTTAGTTTTGAAATCTCTCCCGCATACCTCACAGATCCACTCCCCAGCTGGAGCCGTCTCAGTCACTGGACCCCTGCATTTTGGAAAATGACAAACAATACTGTGATAGTTAGTATTTTCCCTTCCACATTTAACACACCTAAAACAAACCCTCTTCCTCCCGTGCGACCCCTTTAGATGTTCAATCAGGGCCAACACAGAGTTTACCCGGGTACCACAGCAAGGACAAGGTGGATTTTTGTCAGGAACGGCCACCGTCACGGTCTCCTCAGGTGTCCGTTCCCCGCGCTTCCCAGGCGTTGGAGGCGATGTTTCAGGCCCGTCTCTGCTCTCCTCCTCGCCGCCCTCCTTCTCGCCGCTGCCCTCCTCAAGCACAAACGATTTGTTGTCTCGCGGGAGGCTGGAAAATAAAGTTTCTCCCGCACACGGTAGTGGTGTAAGTTGTTCGTACACCTCAGGCAACCCGCTCAATCCCTCCCAATTCACAGAAAAATGAACACTCTCATGCACATGCAGATCCGACCTAAAGAACTCTAAGTTCACCAGCCAAGCCAATTCATTTTCTGCCAAATTGGAAGTTTTAGATGGTAAAATTTGAGGCACCAGGTCTACCTGGTCAC
>NW_028276116.1:205000-220000 GCF_052056855.1 Sturnus vulgaris
ACGTGCTAGAGGAGACAGCGACCCGACAAGGCGGGCGCGGCCCGGACAACACCGAGGCCCCGAGGCCGGGGCGGCTCGCTCTGCAGCAGGCGGCGGCACGACAAAGGAGCGCCGTGCGCGGTGCGCGCGCGGAACGGGCTCTTTTCCCCCGTCCGTGCTCCCCCGGCCCCGCCATCGGTTCTCGTCAGCCCTCTCACTCTCTCTCGCTCTCGAGGGGGGGGGGTTTGGTTTCGTTTTCTCTCGGCTCAAGCTCGAGCCGCACCGCCGCCCGGTGCTGCTCGCGGCCGGCACCCACGGGACGCTAAACTCGGACCAGGGCCAGCGCCGGCACCTCGCGTGGTTTTAAGGACACCTTGAGTGCTCACGGGGCCACGCGGCCATCACACAGCCTGGGACGGTAAAGATGTTCCTTCCCCGGCAAGCGGAAGGAGCGACACCTCGCCTGCGACGGGAAGCGAATTGGACAGGAGACCGCCCTGCTCGAGGGACCGGACACCACCGAGACTTCGCCCGGAGGAGCCGGCCCGCCGGGGGCCCTTTCCGACGCGACCCGAAAAGCCTCATCGATCGGACGGGGACAGAAAGAAAAGCAGCCGCGGGGCAACGGGGAGCCCCCGCGGCCGCGGGTTCCTGGGACAACGGCAACGGAGCAGGGCTCCAACATGCGTGCGAGCGGGACACGTCCCCGAGAGGCCCTCCCTTGG
Organism: Sturnus vulgaris; assembly: GCF_052056855.1. Taxonomy (NCBI): domain Eukaryota; kingdom Metazoa; phylum Chordata; class Aves; order Passeriformes; family Sturnidae; genus Sturnus; species Sturnus vulgaris. Next base: position 205,705 of record NW_028276116.1, read on the forward strand.
CGCCGCCGAGCCTCCCCGACGCTCCCTAGGCCCCCGACGCCGGCGGGCCGCTTGCAACCTTCGGGATCGATCACGCAGCAGAGGAAGAGAGCGGGGGGTGCCGCCACCCGCCCGCGGGCCGCAAGACAACGGAAAACGGAGCAGCTGCCACCGACCACGCCGCGGGCCACCGGCTTTCGCCCGCCTCGCAGCGATCGGCTTCCCACCCGGAAAAAAAGCCGGGGGGAAGGGCAAGCCACCGCACCAAAAAAAAAACTAAAAAAAAAGCACGCCATGCGTCGCACGACCCGTGCTAGCCACGGGGGTCACGAGCCAGGGGTGGGGGCGAGAACGCGCCTCTCAACTCCTCCCGTAAAACCCCTCCAACCACCGGACATACGGTCTCTTTTCTCACTCGCCAACACAGCCAGCCCTTCTCTCTCGCCTTTCGCTTTCGCTTCGGTGGCGGCCCGTGACCCTTCGTCAGCGCGCGCTTCTCGGTGCCGCGGCTTAGGGCCGCGAGAGAAAAAGAACGGAGGCCGGGCGGGCACCCCCACACTGCCCCGCACACCGGCACGCTTTAATAAAAAAGAACGGAGCCGCTCGCAAAACCCAGCCCCCGCCGGCAACGGCAACCACGGCAGCCGGGGCAGGCCAGACACCACGGGCCGCCCCGGCACGGTGCCTCGATCGCGCCCGGCCGATACCGAGAAAGGGCGAGGCGCCGCCGCCCCGCCCACGACACACTCTCGGGGGCTCACTCGCTCGCTCGCTCTCTGTTGGGTTGCGGGGTCCGTCCTGGGGGGGGGACACGGCCGGCCACCGCGGCCGACCGCCGCCCCGGAAAAATTCTGCCCGCTACACGCGGGTCCCCGGCTTAGGGCCGAGGAAGGGGGACGACTTCAACAACACACGGCAGGGCCGGACACTCCCGTCACCGAGCCCCCCTTCGCAGGCAAGCAAGCGAAGCCGAGAGGCGAGGCCACACGCCCCACTGCATGTCCCCCGCTGCCCTTTCGATACGGACACAACTCTGGCAACACAGGTCGGGAGCGGGAAACGAGGCGCAGCCAACCTCGGCCAAGCGAGCCACGCCCGGGGGGCTCTCGGGGAGGGGGGCCAGGGAAAGCCCGGGCAGGCTCAACACAACCCCGGGCCGGCCCCACAGAAATCCAGCCCCGGCTGCCGGCCACCAGCGTGCACCGGGACCGACAGCCGAAGAAATGCCGCACCCGGCGAGCGGGCGGGGCCCCGGCTTAAGGCCGGGCAGAAAAGGGGCGAGGCGCCGCCGCCTCGCCCGCCACCATCCCCGGGGGAGCGAGCGGGCGCCCGGCTCCCCGTTGTCACGAAACCGGCAGCAGCCGGGCCGGAGCGGGACACACTCGCGGCTTTCTCGCCCTCTCTCTGGGCCTTTTTCTCGCTTCTCCCCCGCCTGGAACAACGCAGCCTCGCCTGGGCCGGGGGAGCGCGGTGGCTCTCGGATCGCATCGCTCTCTCTGGGGGCTTTCTCGCTTCTCCCCCGGACTGAACCCGCAGCCTCGGCCTGGGCCGGGGAGCGGCTCTCGGATCGCATCGGTCTCTCTGGGGGCTTTCTCGCTTCTCCCCCGACTGAGCACGCAGCCTCGCCTGGGCCGGGGAGCGGCTCTCGGATCGCATCGGTCTCTCTCTCTGGGCTAACCTGTCCCAGTCGAACTGGGTAAGACGGGAAGCCGGACGAAGCCACGCGACTCGCCCCGACATCGGCGGTGTTCTTCTGGCCCTGGCGACCGCACGCGCGTCCGCCCTTCTCCGCCACGGACACAGGCACGGCAACAGCCTGTGGGGATACGGCCCGTCACCTCGTTCCCATAATACGGACAGATGGGCCCGAAGCGGCGGAGGCCGGAAAGAGAACCGATGTACGTGACCGAGGGGGCGCAGTGGCGCACGCCGCCTTCTACGATGACATAGCCGGAGGCAGCGAGAAACAGCGACCCCTTGGAGTACTTCCAGGCCGGCGGCGGACAACAGGTCTACCAGCCATGAAACGGGCAACAGGTCTACCGACGGCTTGCTGCGGACAACAGGTCTACCCAGCCATGAAACGGGCAACAGGTCGACCAAGCTGCGGACAACAGGTCTACCCAGGGCATGCTGCGGACACCAGGTCTACCCACGGCTTGCTGCGGACAACAGGTCTACCCAGGCATGAATCGGGCAACAGGTCTACCAAGCTGCGGACACCAGGTCTACCCACGGCATGCTGCGGACAACAGGTCTACCCACGGCTTGCTGCGGACACCAGGTCTACCCAGCCATGAAACGGGCAACAGGTCTACCCACTCAATGCTGCGGACACCAGGTCTACCCAGCCATGAAACGGGCAACAGGTCTACCAAGCTGCGGACACCAGGTCTACCCAGGGCATGCTGCGGACACCAGGTCTACCCACTCAATGCTACGGACAACAGGTCTACCCAGCCATGAAACGGGCAACAGGTCTACCAAGCTGCGGACAACAGGTCTACCCAGGGCATGCTGCGGACACCAGGTCTACCCACGGCTTGCTGCGGACAACAGGTCTACCCAGCTGCGGACACCAGGTCTACCCAGGGCATGAAACGGGCAACAGGTCTACCAAGCTGCGGACACCAGGTCTACCCAGGGCATGCTGCGGACACCAGGTCTACCCACGGCTTGCTGCGGACAACAGGTCTACCCAGCCATGAAACGGGCAACAGGTCTACCAAGCTGCGGACACCAGGTCTACCCAGGGCATGCTGCGGACACCAGGTCTACCCACGGCTTGCTGCGGACACCAGGTCTACCCAGCCATGAAACGGGCAACAGGTCTACCAAGCTGCGGACACCAGGTCTACCCAGGGCATGCTGCGGACACCAGGTCTACCAACTCAATGCTGCGGACAACAGGTCTACCCAGCCATGAAACGGGCAACAGGTCTACCAAGCTGCGGACACCAGGTCTACCCAGGGTATGCAGCGGACACCAGGTCTACCAACTCAATGCTGCGGACAACAGGTCTACCCAGCCATGAAACGGGCAACAGGTCTACCAAGCTGCGGACACCAGGTCTACCCACGGCTTGCTGCGGACACCAGGTCTACCCAGCCATGAAACGGGCAACAGGTCTACCCACTCAATGCTGCGGACAACAGGTCTACCCAGCCATGAAACGGGCAACAGGTCTACCAAGCTGCGGACACCAGGTCTACCCAGGGCATGCTGCGGACAACAGGTCTACCCAGCCATGAAACGGGCAACAGGTCTACCCACGGCTTGCTGCGGACAACAGGTCTACCCAGGCATGAAACGGGCAACAGGTCTACCAAGCTGCGGACACCAGGTCTACCCAGGGCATGCTGCGGACACCAGGTCTACCCAGCCATGAAACGGGCAACAGGTCTACTCACGGCTTGCTGCGGACACCAGGTCTACCCAGCCATGAAACGGGCAACAGGTCTACCAAGCTGCGGACACCAGGTCTACCCAGCCTTGAAACGGGCAACAGGTCTACCAAGCTGCGGACACCAGGTCTACCCAGGGCATGCTGCGGACACCAGGTCTACCCAGCCATGAAACGGGCAACAGGTCTACTCACGGCTTGCTGCGGACACCAGGTCTACCAAGGGCATGCTGCGGACACCAGGTCTACCCAGCCATGAATCGGGCAACAGGTCTACTCACGGCTTGCTGCGGACACCAGGTCTACCCAGCCATGAAACGGGCAACAGGTCTACCAAGCTGCGGACACCAGGTCTACCCAGGGCATGCTGCGGACACCAGGTCTACCCACGGCTTGCTGCGGACAACAGGTCTACCCAGGCATGAATCGGGCAACAGGTCTACCAAGCTGCGGACACCAGGTCTACCCAGGGCATGCTGCGGACACCAGGTCTACCCACGGCTTGCTGCGGACAACAGGTCTACCAACTCAATGCTGCGGACAACAGGTCTACCCAGCCATGAAACGGGCAACAGGTCTACCAAGCTGCGGACACCAGGTCTACCCACGGCTTGCTGCGGACACCAGGTCTACCCAGCCATGAAACGGGCAACAGGTCTACCAAGCTGCGGACACCAGGTCTACCCAGGGCATGCTGCGGACACCAGGTCTACCCAGCCATGAAACGGGCAACAGGTCTACTCACGGCTTGCTGCGGACACCAGGTCTACCCAGCCATGAAACGGGCAACAGGTCTACTCACTCAATGCTGCGGACACCAGGTCTACCCAGCCATGAAACGGGCAACAGGTCTACCAACTCAATGCTGCGGACAACAGGTCTACCCAGCCATGAAACGGGCAACAGGTCTACCAAGCTGCGGACACCAGGTCTACCCACGGCTTGCTGCGGACAACAGGTCTACCCAGGCATGAATCGGGCAACAGGTCTACCAAGCTGCGGACACCAGGTCTACCCACGGCTTGCTGCGGACAACAGGTCTACCCAGCCATGAAACGGGCAACAGGTCTACCAAGCTGCGGACACCAGGTCTACCCACGGCTTGCTGCGGACAACAGGTCTACCCAGCCATGAAACGGGCAACAGGTCTACTCACGGCTTGCTGCGGACACCAGGTCTACCCAGCCATGAATCGGGCAACAGGTCTACCAAGCTGCGGACAACAGGTCTACCCAGCCATGAAACGGGCAACAGGTCTACCAACTCAATGCTGCGGACAACAGGTCTACCCAGCCATGAAACGGGCAACAGGTCTACCAAGCTGCGGACACCAGGTCTACCCAGGGTATGCAGCGGACACCAGGTCTACCAACTCAATGCTGCGGACAACAGGTCTACCCAGCCATGAAACGGGCAACAGGTCTACCAAGCTGCGGACACCAGGTCTACCCACGGCTTGCTGCGGACACCAGGTCTACCCAGCCATGAAACGGGCAACAGGTCTACCCACTCAATGCTGCGGACAACAGGTCTACCCAGCCATGAAACGGGCAACAGGTCTACCAAGCTGCGGACACCAGGTCTACCCAGGGCATGCTGCGGACAACAGGTCTACCCAGCCATGAAACGGGCAACCGGTCTACTCACGGCTTGCTGCGGACAACAGGTCTACCCAGCCATGAAACGGGCAACAGGTCTACCAAGCTGCGGACACCAGGTCTACCCAGGGCATGCTGCGGACACCAGGTCTACCCAGCCATGAAACGGGCAACAGGTCTACCAAGCTGCGGACAACAGGTCTACCCAGCCATGAAACGGGCAACAGGTCTACCAAGCTGCGGACACCAGGTCTACCCAGCCTTGAAACGGGCAACAGGTCTACCAAGCTGCGGACACCAGGTCTACCCAGGGCATGCTGCGGACACCAGGTCTACCCAGCCATGAAACGGGCAACAGGTCTACTCACGGCTTGCTGCGGACACCAGGTCTACCCAGCCATGAAACGGGCAATAGGTCTACCAAGCTGCGGACACCAGGTCTACCCAGGGCATGCTGCGGACAACAGGTCTACCCAGCCATGAATCGGGCAACAGGTCTACTCACGGCTTGCTGCGGACACCAGGTCTACCCAGCCATGAAACGGGCAACAGGTCTACCAAGCTGCGGACACCAGGTCTACCCAGGGCATGCTGCGGACACCAGGTCTACCCACGGCTTGCTGCGGACACCAGGTCTACCCAGGCATGAATCGGGCAACAGGTCTACCAAGCTGCGGACACCAGGTCTACCCAGGGCATGCTGCGGACACCAGGTCTACCCACGGCTTGCTGCGGACAACAGGTCTACCAACTCAATGCTGCGGACAACAGGTCTACCCAGCCATGAAACGGGCAACAGGTCTACCAAGCTGCGGACACCAGGTCTACCCACGGCTTGCTGCGGACAACAGGTCTACCCAGCCATGAAACGGGCAACAGGTCTACCAAGCTGCGGACACCAGGTCTACCCAGGGCATGCTGCGGACACCAGGTCTACCCAGCCATGAAACGGGCAACAGGTCTACTCACGGCTTGCTGCGGACACCAGGTCTACCCAGCCATGAAACGGGCAACAGGTCTACTCACTCAATGCTGCGGACACCAGGTCTACCCACGGCTTGCTGCGGACAACAGGTCTACCCAGCCATGAAACGGGCAACAGGTCTACCAAGCTGCGGACACCAGGTCTACCCAGGGCATGCTGCGGACACCAGGTCTACCCACGGCTTGCTGCGGACAACAGGTCTACCAACTCAATGCTGCGGACAACAGGTCTACCCAGCCATGAAACGGGCAACAGGTCTACCAAGCTGCGGACACCAGGTCTACCCAGGGCATGCTGCGGACACCAGGTCTACCCAGCCATGAAACGGGCAACAGGTCTACTCACGGCTTGCTGCGGACACCAGGTCTACCCAGCCATGAAACGGGCAACAGGTCTACTCACTCAATGCTGCGGACACCAGGTCTACCCAGCCATGAAACGGGCAACAGGTCTACCAACTCAATGCTGCGGACAACAGGTCTACCCAGCCATGAAACGGGCAACAGGTCTACCAAGCTGCGGACACCAGGTCTACCCACGGCTTGCTGCGGACAACAGGTCTACCCAGGCATGAATCGGGCAACAGGTCTACCAAGCTGCGGACACCAGGTCTACCCACGGCTTGCTGCGGACAACAGGTCTACCCAGCCATGAAACGGGCAACAGGTCTACCAAGCTGCGGACACCAGGTCTACCCAGGGCATGCTGCGGACACCAGGTCTACCCAGCCATGAAACGGGCAACAGGTCTACCAAGCTGCGGACACCAGGTCTACCCAGGGCATGCTGCGGACACCAGGTCTACCCAGCCATGAAACGGGCAACAGGTCTACCAAGCTGCGGACACCAGGTCTACCCACGGCTTGCTGCGGACAACAGGTCTACCCAGCCATGAAACGGGCAACAGGTCTACTCACGGCTTGCTGCGGACACCAGGTCTACCCAGCCATGAATCGGGCAACAGGTCTACCAAGCTGCGGACAACAGGTCTACCCAGCCATGAAACGGGCAACAGGTCTACCAACTCAATGCTGCGGACAACAGGTCTACCCAGCCATGAAACGGGCAACAGGTCTACCAAGCTGCGGACACCAGGTCTACCCAGGGCATGCTGCGGACACCAGGTCTACGCAGCCATGAAACGGGCAACAGGTCTACCAAGCTGCGGACACCAGGTCTACCCACGGCTTGCTGCGGACAACAGGTCTACCCAGCCATGAAACGGGCAACAGGTCTACTCACGGCTTGCTGCGGACACCAGGTCTACCCAGCCATGAATCGGGCAACAGGTCTACCAAGCTGCGGACAACAGGTCTACCCAGCCATGAAACGGGCAACAGGTCTACCAACTCAATGCTGCGGACAACAGGTCTACCCAGCCATGAAACGGGCAACAGGTCTACCAAGCTGCGGACACCAGGTCTACCCAGGGTATGCAGCGGACACCAGGTCTACCAACTCAATGCTGCGGACACCAGGTCTACCCAGCCATGAAACGGGCAACAGGTCTACCAAGCTGCGGACACCAGGTCTACCCACGGCTTGCTGCGGACAACAGGTCTACCCAGCCATGAAACGGGCAACAGGTCTACTCACGGCTTGCTGCGGACACCAGGTCTACCCAGCCATGAAACGGGCAACAGGTCTACCAAGCTGCGGACACCAGGTCTACCCAGGGCATGCTGCGGACACCAGGTCTACCCAGCCATGAAACGGGCAACAGGTCTACTCACGGCTTGCTGCGGACACCAGGTCTACCCAGCCATGAATCGGGCAACAGGTCTACCAAGCTGCGGACAACAGGTCTACCCAGCCATGAAACGGGCAACAGGTCTACCAACTCAATGCTGCGGACAACAGGTCTACCCAGCCATGAAACGGGCAACAGGTCTACCAAGCTGCGGACACCAGGTCTACCCAGGGTATGCAGCGGACACCAGGTCTACCAACTCAATGCTGCGGACAACAGGTCTACCCAGGCATGAATCGGGCAACAGGTCTACCAAGCTGCGGACACCAGGTCTACCCACGGCTTGCTGCGGACACCAGGTCTACCCAGCCATGAAACGGGCAACAGGTCTACCCACTCAATGCTGCGGACAACAGGTCTACCCAGCCATGAAACGGGCAACAGGTCTACCAAGCTGCGGACACCAGGTCTACCCAGGGCATGCTGCGGACACCAGGTCTACCCAGCCATGAAACGGGCAACAGGTCTACCAAGCTGCGGACACCAGGTCTACCCAGGGCATGCTGCGGACACCAGGTCTACCCAGCCATGAAACGGGCAACAGGTCTACTCACGGCTTGCTGCGGACACCAGGTCTACCCCGCCATGAAACGGGCAACAGGTCTACCAAGCTGCGGACAACAGGTCTACCCAGCCATGAAACGGGCAACAGGTCTACCAAGCTGCGGACACCAGGTCTACCCAGGGCATGCTGCGGACACCAGGTCTACCAACTCAATGCTGCGGACAACAGGTCTACCCAGCCATGAAACGGGCAACAGGTCTACCAAGCTGCGGACACCAGGTCTACCCAGGGCATGCTGCGGACACCAGGTCTACCAACTCAATGCTGCGGACAACAGGTCTACCCAGCCATGAAACGGGCAACAGGTCTACCAAGCTGCGGACACCAGGTCTACCCAGGGCATGCTGCGGACACCAGGTCTACCAACTCAATGCTGCGGACAACAGGTCTACCCAGCCATGAATCGGGCAACAGGTCTACCAAGCTGCGGACACCAGGTCTACCCAGGGCATGCTGCGGACACCAGGTCTACCCAGCCATGAAACGGGCAACAGGTCTACTCACGGCTTGCTGCGGACACCAGGTCTACCCAGCCATGAAACGGGCAACAGGTCTACCAAGCTGCGGACAACAGGTCTACCCAGCCATGAAACGGGCAACAGGTCTACCCACTCAATGCTGCGGACACCAGGTCTACCCAGGGCATGCTGCGGACACCAGGTCTACCAACTCAATGCTGCGGACAACAGGTCTACCCAGGCATGAATCGGGCAACAGGTCTACCAGGCTGCGGACACCAGGTCTACCCACGGCTTGCTGCGGACACCAGGTCTACCCAGCCATGAAACGGGCAACAGGTCAACCAAGCTGCGGACACCAGGTCTACCCAGGGCATGCTGCGGACACCAGGTCTACCCAGCCATGAAACGGGCAACAGGTCTACTCACGGCTTGCTGCGGACACCAGGTCTACCCAGGCATGAATCGGGCAACAGGTCTACCAAGCTGCGGACACCAGGTCTACCCAGGGCATGCTGCGGACACCAGGTCTACCCAGCCATGAAACGGGCAACAGGTCTACTCACGGCTTGCTGCGGACACCAGGTCTACCCAGCCATGAAACGGGCAACAGGTCTACCAAGCTGCGGACACCAGGTCTACCCAGGGCATGCTGCGGACACCAGGTCTACCAACTCAATGCTGCGGACAACAGGTCTACCCAGCCATGAAACGGGCAACAGGTCTACCAAGCTGCGGACACCAGGTCTACCCAGGGCATGCTGCGGACACCAGGTCTACCAACTCAATGCTGCGGACAACAGGTCTACCCAGCCATGAATCGGGCAACAGGTCTACCAAGCTGCGGACACCAGGTCTACCCAGGGCATGCTGCGGACACCAGGTCTACCCAGCCATGAAACGGGCAACAGGTCTACCAAGCTGCGGACACCAGGTCTACCCAGGGCATGCTGCGGACACCAGGTCTACCCAGCCATGAAACGGGCAACAGGTCTACTCACGGCTTGCTGCGGACACCAGGTCTACCCAGCCATGAAACGGGCAACAGGTCTACCAAGCTGCGGACACCAGGTCTACCCAGGGCATGCTGCGGACACCAGGTCTACCCAGCCATGAAACGGGCAACAGGTCTACTCACGGCTTGCTGCGGACACCAGGTCTACCCAGCCATGAAACGGGCAACAGGTCTACCAAGCTGCGGACACCAGGTCTACCCAGGGCATGCTGCGGACACCAGGTCTACCAACTCAATGCTGCGGACAACAGGTCTACCCAGCCATGAAACGGGCAACAGGTCTACCAAGCTGCGGACACCAGGTCTACCCAGGGCATGCTGCGGACACCAGGTCTACCAACTCAATGCTGCGGACAACAGGTCTACCCAGCCATGAATCGGGCAACAGGTCTACCAAGCTGCGGGCACCAGGTCTACCCACGGCTTGCTGCGGACAACAGGTCTACCCAGCCATGAAACGGGCAACAGGTCTACCAAGCTGCGGACACCAGGTCTACCCAGGGCATGCTGCGGACACCAGGTCTACCCAGCTATGAAACGGGCAACAGGTCTACTCACGGCTTGCTGCGGACACCAGGTCTACCCAGCCATGAAACGGGCAACAGGTCTACCAAGCTGCGGACACCAGGTCTACCCAGGGCATGCTGCGGACACCAGGTCTACCCAGCCATGAAACGGGCAACAGGTCTACTCACGGCTTGCTGCGGACACCAGGTCTACCCAGCCATGAAACGGGCAACAGGTCTACCAAGCTGCGGACACCAGGTCTACCCAGGGCATGCTGCGGACACCAGGTCTACCCAGCCATGAAACGGGCAACAGGTCTACCAAGCTGCGGACACCAGGTCTACCCAGGGCATGCTGCGGACACCAGGTCTACCCACGGCTTGCTGCGGACAACAGGTCTACCCAGGGCATGAATCGGGCAACAGGTCTACCAAGCTGCGGACACCAGGTCTACCCAGGGCATGCTGCGGACACCAGGTCTACCCACGGCTTGCTGCGGACAACCGGTCTACCCACGGCTTGCTGCGGACAACAGGTCTACCCACTCCAAGCTGCGGACACCAGGTCTAACTACTCCATTACGCGGACAACAGGTCTACCCACTCCATGCGGCGGACAACATGTCTACCCGCTCCATGCTGCGGACACCAGGTCTGCCCACGCCGTGATGCGGACCACAGGTCTACCTTCGCCATGCTGCACGCAGCCCGGGTCGCACCGGAGCTAGGTAGACCCGGTCGCCGCGGCCGTCGCAGCGCCCTCGCCCTCGACGGCGGACCCACGCCGCCGGTCCCGGAGGCGGGTAGACCTGGTCGCCGCGGCCACGGCGGCCGCCCATCCCGGAGCCCAGTAGACCTGGCCGCCGCGGGACCGGCCAAGTTTCCCGGAGTCGTGTAGACCTGGTCGTCGCGGCCACGGCCGCCGCCGCTGCGCCTTCGCCGGCGACGGCGGTCCCACGCCACCGGCCCCGGAGCCGCGTCGACCTGGCCGCCGCGGGACGGGCCACGTTTCGCGGATCCGGGTAGACGAGGCATCCTTGTACCATCTCGGAGCCGGGGAAACCCCACAGCCTCTTAACGCTCCGGAGCCCAAGTGCTCCAGCAGCCTTGCCCCGCCCGGCAGAATCGATTTCAAGACCAAGACATATTTTCGACAACATTTTATTTCATCATTTCATTTCATTTCTTTTCATTTCATTTTATTATTTTATTTTATTTCGTTTTGTTTTGTTTTGTTTTGTTTTGATTTGATTTGATTTGTTTCATTTCCTCTTTGCCTTTTTTGAATGATTGCCTCTTCTATTTACTCGGAAAGAAAATCTTTTCCGGAAAACAAAACTCTTGCCAAATCTTATTTGTGATCCCTTTGGGCCCACAGCCGAGCTGACGGAGGGCCTGTGCCCGGTTCTCGCCCTGCTGACACACTGACCCCCCCAAACGGCGTCCTCCCTACCCCACGCCTCCTCCCCCGTCCCCCAGAGACCCTACCTACAGAGCCCCCCCCCCCACAAAACAGAACCTCACGGGCCGCAGCACAGCCAGGGGAAGCACGTACGTGCAGCGAAACTCGGCCCAAAGCCGCCGCGCCCTGGCACAACTCGCCCTGCCCCTTCCCGCCCCACGGAGGCGGCTGCATCGAGGCGACCGGCGCCGCCGTCGGCAAGCGGGTGGCCGCTTTCGGGCCGGTTCTTCCGCGGAAGGTCTGCAGAGCTCTTGGGGCCTCGGCGCGGGTTTGGGGGGCCGTGAGGGCTCGCTGTCGAGGCGCCCGGGGCCGGCACGAAGCCGCCTGCCCTCTCCCTGTCCCTGCCCCGTCTTCCGCAGCCACCCATTAACGCTGGGGGCGAGCCCGCCCTCCGCCATCAACCTCCCATGCAGCGCTTTCAGACTTTCCCCGCCCCTGCCCATTGTCGGCTGGGGGCGCCCTGCCCCCCGCCGTCAGCCTCCCTGGCAGCGCTTTCAGACTCTCTCGGGCCCCTGCCCATTGTCGGCTGGGGGCGCCCCGCCCCCCGCCCTCAGCCTCCCTGGCAGCGCTTTCAGACTGCCTCGGGCCCCTGCCCATTGTCGGCTGGGGGCGCCCCGCCCCCCGCCCTCAGCCTCCCTGGCAGCGCTTTCAGACTGCCTCGGGCCCTGCCCATTGTCGGTTGGGGGCGACCCCGCCCTCCGCCATCAGCCTCCCTGGCAGCACTTTCAGCCTCTTCCTGCCCCCGCCCACGGTCCCACCGGGCAGTTTACACGGCGGCGGCGGGAGGCTGATGCCGAGGTCGGCAGGCGGAGAGCCTGGTGCACAAGCAGGGATGGCGGCGGGATGATTGGCGCCGTCTGTCCCTGGTCAAAGAAGCTCTCTGTTCAGCTTTCTCGGAGCCTTTTGCTTTGGTGGCGTTCCTTCCTCCTCCGCCCCGGCGCCGCTCAAGCCTGCGGCAGGGCGGCAGCGCGGCGGGCGGGCGGCCGGGGGGAGGGGGGAGGGGGGGGGGAGGGAGGGAGCGCGCGAGCGAGCGAGCGAGCGCGCTGCAGAAATGAAGCCCGGAGCAGGGCCGCGGTCCATTCGAGCACGGGGAGGGGGCGCGACAACGCTGCCTGCTCCTGTCGGGGAGCGCTTGGGGAAGTGGGGTGCCGGCACCATGACGGCGGAGCGGACAGGGGCCGCGGCTGGGGAAGAGGCCGGCGGAGCTCGCCAGTGGATGCTGGCGCACGGAGCCGGCAGGGACACCTGGGCACGGCTGGGACCGAAAGTCGCCCGCCTTCACGCCCCGCCTTTCGCCGGGGGGAAGAAGACGCGAGAGCAGGGCTGCCTGCTGGGCTGCCAGTGCCCGCGGTCATGCCGGACGTGCAGGCCGACCGCCGAAGGCGTGCTCGCCGCTGCAGAGACGACAAGGGGGCCGCGCGTCCGATGGAAGAGACGGGGCGCCATCGCGCGGCGGCCGGGCTGCAAGGCCGGCCGACGGTAACAGGACTACCACGCCGCGGGCGGCCAGAGACAAAGACCGGCCGAGGGCAACAGGTCTACCCAGCATTAGGCCGGCCGGTACCAGGGCCGGCCGAGGGCAACAGTTCTACCCAGCATTAGGCCAGCCGGAAAGACGGCCGGCAGAGGGCAACAGGTCTACCCAGCATTCGGCCGTCAGGTACAAAGGCCGGCCGAGGGCAACAGGTCTACCCAGCATTCGGCTGGCCGGTAACACGGCGGGCCGAGGGCAACAGGTCTACCCAGCATTAGGCCGGCCGGTAACACTGCCGGCCGAGGGCAACAGGTCTACCCAGCATTCGGCCGCCACGTCCAAAGGCCGGCCGAGGGCAACAGGTCTACCCAGCATTCGGCCGCCACGTCCAAAGGCCGGCCGAGGGCAACAGGTCTACCCAGCATTAGGCCGCCACGTCCAAAGGCCGGCCGAGGGCAACAGGTCTACCCAGCATTCGGCCGCCACGTACAAAGGCCGGCCGAGGGCAACAGGTCTACCCAGCATTCGGCCGCCACGTCCAAAGGCCGGCCGAGGGCAACAGGTCTACCCAGCATTCGGCCGCCACGTCCAAAGGCCGGCCGAGGGCAACAGGTCTACCCAGCATTCGGCCGCCACGTCCAAAGGCCGGCCGAGGGCAACAGGTCTACCCAGCATTCGGCCGCCACGTCCAAAGGCCGGCCGAGGGCAACAGGTCTACCCAGCATTAGGCCGCCACGTCCAAAGGCCGGCCGAGGGCAACAGGTCTACCCAGCATTAGGCCGGCCGGCAGAGGGCAACAGGTCTACCCAGCATTCGGCCGTCAGGTACAAAGGCCGGCCGAGGGCAACAGGTCTACCCAGCATTCGGCCGCCACGTCCAAAGGCCGGCCGAGGGCAACAGGTCTACCCAGCATTCGGCCGTCAGGTACAAAGGCCGGCCGAGGGCAACAGGTCTACCCAGCATTCGGCTGGCCGGTAACACGGCGGGCCGAGGGCAACAGGTCTACCCAGCATTAGGCCGGCCGGTAACACTGCCGGCCGAGGGCAACAGGTCTACCCAGCATTAGGCCGCCACGTCCAAAGGCCGGCCGAGGGCAACAGG
>NW_028276116.1:227500-230000 GCF_052056855.1 Sturnus vulgaris
GGCCGGCTTCGCTTCCCCTCCCCCCCCCAAACACCGCGCCTCCCCCCGCGACCTTCTCTCTTCTCCCTTTCCCCCGCGCCCCGCCCGGCGCCCGCGCGCCGGGGGGTGGGGGGGGGTGGGCGGCAGAGAAAAGGCGAGGAGACACACGGGGGGGGGGGGGAACGAGGGAAACGGAGACTCCCATCCCGGAGACGAGAACCGAAGAGGAGAGCGGCAGAGACGGCCCTGACGGGGGGGAACCGGCCAGCCGGGCGGGAAAAGCGGCGACCTCAAGCGGGGAGAGAGAGAAACGCGACGGCGACAGAGAGAGGAGGGGAGGGCTTCGCGGGAAGGAGGAGGGGGTCGCACCCCCGTCCCCGGCGCTCTCGGCCTCGCGCGCGCGCGGCAGCACGGCACGGTACCCCCGCGGTACCCACCCGCAGACAGCCGCCCGCACGGGGGGGAGAGCCCGGGGGCGAGGCCCGCGCCTCGCCTCCCTCTCGGCCCTCTCGCTCTCTCGTCTCTCTCGCACGGCCCACGGCGGCGTCTTCGACGCCGACTCTCGCTCTCCCCGGCCACCGCCACCGCACCGCGGCACGGCCCCGGCAAGGACGAGCTCCGCCCCAGCGGCTCGTTCCGGGAGCGGGGAGCTACGGAGCGCTCCCCGAGTCTGCATTTAGGGGGACGAAGGCCCTGCGCGGCGACGACGACGACGACGTCGACGTCGACCGCGGGCAACGGGCCTGCGAGGCAACCCCAGCCGCGCCGCCGGGGTGGCCCCCCCGGACGGCGATTGATCGTCAAGCGACGCTCAGACAGGCGTAGCCCCGGGAGGAACCCGGGGCCGCAAGTGCGTTCGAAGTGTCGATGATCAATGTGTCCTGCAATTCACATTAATTCTCGCAGCTAGCTGCGTTCTTCATCGACGCACGAGCCGAGTGATCCACCGCTAAGAGTTGTCTGGCTTTCGGGACCGCTCGCGTGAAGCGGCCCCTTTTCTGTTTCTGCAGGGACGCGCGCGCCCCCGCGCGCCCCGCTTCGACCGTACGAGCACACACAAACGGAGGAGGAGGAGGAGAAAGCGCGGGGCAAAAAAGAGAAACCCCGCGCAACGCTCCGAAGGTCGGCCAAAGAAAGGCGGAGGGGCCCGCGCCCCCGACCGCCTCCCCCCGCGAGGGGAGACGCCGCCTCGCGTGCCGTCCTTCGGAGGCGGCCCAGGCGCCCGGGCTCGGCCCGACCTCCGCGCGGAGGGGCTTGTGCGGCAACGCGCCGGACCGCGGGGGGCACGGTGGCCCGCCCGGCCTCTCGATCACGGGACGACTACGCGTTCGCGGGCCGGGGGGCGCGACCGCCGGCCCCCGCCGCTCCCGGCTCACTCCCTGGCTTCTCCTTTTCACCGCTCCGCCGACTCGCGGAACGCCGCCGCGCCAAAACGCGGGGGCCGGCTCTCCCGCCAGCGGCCCCTGAACGTCGCCCGAAACGCCACGCGGCGGCGGGACCGTTCCGCCGGCGCAACCCCTGGCGCGGGACCGCTTGCCCGCCGGAAGGCGAACGCCCGGCGGGCCGCGCTCCGCCACCGGCGCCGGAGGCGGGACGCCGCCGAGACCCGAGCCGGCATCGCGGAGCGCCCGAGGTCTGCCGCTCGGCAAAACCCCTCCGCCACCCGCGGCCGCACTCCCGGGACCGCCGCCGCTTCGCACCGCCGAGCTGCCCTTCCGCGAGCACGCGCCCAGCGGGCAGGCGTACGGCGGCTGAGCCGGGGGGCACCGCCCGCTCCCCTCGTTTCCACTCGGGGACCGGACGGGGAAGCGCCCCCGCGGCCGCCCCGCACGCCTCCCCTTTTTTTTGGCCCACACGCGGCCGGGAAGGGCGACGGGGAAGCGGACGGGCGGGGCCCGGGCCGGGACGGCCGCCGGTGAAGGCGGGCGCCTCGCGGCCGACCGTCCCCCCCCCCGGGGGGGGCGGGGACACTCGCCGAGCGGCGACGCCGCCGCTCGGCACGGGGTCGCCCGCGCCCGCCGGACCTCCGGCGATGGAGGAGCCGGCCGAGCGCTGCGCCCCAACGGGCGGGGACAGCGCTCCGAGTCAGGGGTGGCCGGCGGCCGGCGCCGCCGCGGTGCGGTTCGAGGCGACAAGGCCGTCGAGGCGAGAGGCGCGCGGTCGCGCCTGACGCGGCGCCGCCCGCGAGCCCGCGGCGGCGGCTAAGGAGAAAGAGCGAGAGAGCGCGGCGGGCCCCGGCGGCCGCAACCCCGCAGCTGAGGTAGGTAAGGCAGAGAGCGCGCGCCCTCTGCCGGCGTCGCCCCGCATCGCAGAGGCCAGCGGGGTCGGCCCCCCGCGGCCGATCGCGCGCCGCGGCCTCTCCGCCGAGACCGGGCCGCAGAGAGGGGGGGGGCAGGGCGCCCCTTCCCCGGCCCGGCACGGGTGGCCCCCGCGCGCGGGCAAGCGCGGCGGGACGCCGACGACGGCGAGCGCGGCCGGTCGCGACGGACACGCCACCGCAGGGGATCGGCGGGAGTAGCTC
>NW_028276116.1:235000-250000 GCF_052056855.1 Sturnus vulgaris
GCGGCCCGTGACCCTTCGTCAGCGCGCGCTTCTCGGTGCCGCGGCTTAGGGCCGCGAGAGAAAAAGAACGGAGGCCGGGCGGGCACCCCCACACTGCCCCGCACACCGGCACGCTTTAATAAAAAAGAACGGAGCCGCTCGCAAAACCCAGCCCCCGCCGGCAACGGCAACCACGGCAGCCGGGGCAGGCCAGACACCACGGGCCGCCCCGGCACGGTGCCTCGATCGCGCCCGGCCGATACCGAGAAAGGGCGAGGCGCCGCCGCCCCGCCCACGACACACTCTCGGGGGCTCACTCGCTCGCTCGCTCTCTGTTGGGTTGCGGGGTCCGTCCTGGGGGGGGGACACGGCCGGCCACCGCGGCCGACCGCCGCCCCGGAAAAATTCTGCCCGCTACACGCGGGTCCCCGGCTTAGGGCCGAGGAAGGGGGACGACTTCAACAACACACGGCAGGGCCGGACACTCCCGTCACCGAGCCCCCCTTCGCAGGCAAGCAAGCGAAGCCGAGAGGCGAGGCCACACGCCCCACTGCATGTCCCCCGCTGCCCTTTCGATACGGACACAACTCTGGCAACACAGGTCGGGAGCGGGAAACGAGGCGCAGCCAACCTCGGCCAAGCGAGCCACGCCCGGGGGGCTCTCGGGGAGGGGGGCCAGGGAAAGCCCGGGCAGGCTCAACACAACCCCGGGCCGGCCCCACAGAAATCCAGCCCCGGCTGCCGGCCACCAGCGTGCACCGGGACCGACAGCCGAAGAAATGCCGCACCCGGCGAGCGGGCGGGGCCCCGGCTTAAGGCCGGGCAGAAAAGGGGCGAGGCGCCGCCGCCTCGCCCGCCACCATCCCCGGGGGAGCGAGCGGGCGCCCGGCTCCCCGTTGTCACGAAACCGGCAGCAGCCGGGCCGGAGCGGGACACACTCGCGGCTTTCTCGCCCTCTCTCTGGGCCTTTTTCTCGCTTCTCCCCCGCCTGGAACAACGCAGCCTCGCCTGGGCCGGGGGAGCGCGGTGGCTCTCGGATCGCATCGCTCTCTCTGGGGGCTTTCTCGCTTCTCCCCCGGACTGAACCCGCAGCCTCGGCCTGGGCCGGGGAGCGGCTCTCGGATCGCATCGGTCTCTCTGGGGGCTTTCTCGCTTCTCCCCCGACTGAGCACGCAGCCTCGCCTGGGCCGGGGAGCGGCTCTCGGATCGCATCGGTCTCTCTCTCTGGGCTAACCTGTCCCAGTCGAACTGGGTAAGACGGGAAGCCGGACGAAGCCACGCGACTCGCCCCGACATCGGCGGTGTTCTTCTGGCCCTGGCGACCGCACGCGCGTCCGCCCTTCTCCGCCACGGACACAGGCACGGCAACAGCCTGTGGGGATACGGCCCGTCACCTCGTTCCCATAATACGGACAGATGGGCCCGAAGCGGCGGAGGCCGGAAAGAGAACCGATGTACGTGACCGAGGGGGCGCAGTGGCGCACGCCGCCTTCTACGATGACATAGCCGGAGGCAGCGAGAAACAGCGACCCCTTGGAGTACTTCCAGGCCGGCGGCGGACAACAGGTCTACCAGCCATGAAACGGGCAACAGGTCTACCGACGGCTTGCTGCGGACAACAGGTCTACCCAGCCATGAAACGGGCAACAGGTCGACCAAGCTGCGGACAACAGGTCTACCCAGGGCATGCTGCGGACACCAGGTCTACCCACGGCTTGCTGCGGACAACAGGTCTACCCAGGCATGAATCGGGCAACAGGTCTACCAAGCTGCGGACACCAGGTCTACCCACGGCATGCTGCGGACAACAGGTCTACCCACGGCTTGCTGCGGACACCAGGTCTACCCAGCCATGAAACGGGCAACAGGTCTACCCACTCAATGCTGCGGACACCAGGTCTACCCAGCCATGAAACGGGCAACAGGTCTACCAAGCTGCGGACACCAGGTCTACCCAGGGCATGCTGCGGACACCAGGTCTACCCACTCAATGCTACGGACAACAGGTCTACCCAGCCATGAAACGGGCAACAGGTCTACCAAGCTGCGGACAACAGGTCTACCCAGGGCATGCTGCGGACACCAGGTCTACCCACGGCTTGCTGCGGACAACAGGTCTACCCAGCTGCGGACACCAGGTCTACCCAGGGCATGAAACGGGCAACAGGTCTACCAAGCTGCGGACACCAGGTCTACCCAGGGCATGCTGCGGACACCAGGTCTACCCACGGCTTGCTGCGGACAACAGGTCTACCCAGCCATGAAACGGGCAACAGGTCTACCAAGCTGCGGACACCAGGTCTACCCAGGGCATGCTGCGGACACCAGGTCTACCCACGGCTTGCTGCGGACACCAGGTCTACCCAGCCATGAAACGGGCAACAGGTCTACCAAGCTGCGGACACCAGGTCTACCCAGGGCATGCTGCGGACACCAGGTCTACCAACTCAATGCTGCGGACAACAGGTCTACCCAGCCATGAAACGGGCAACAGGTCTACCAAGCTGCGGACACCAGGTCTACCCAGGGTATGCAGCGGACACCAGGTCTACCAACTCAATGCTGCGGACAACAGGTCTACCCAGCCATGAAACGGGCAACAGGTCTACCAAGCTGCGGACACCAGGTCTACCCACGGCTTGCTGCGGACACCAGGTCTACCCAGCCATGAAACGGGCAACAGGTCTACCCACTCAATGCTGCGGACAACAGGTCTACCCAGCCATGAAACGGGCAACAGGTCTACCAAGCTGCGGACACCAGGTCTACCCAGGGCATGCTGCGGACAACAGGTCTACCCAGCCATGAAACGGGCAACAGGTCTACCCACGGCTTGCTGCGGACAACAGGTCTACCCAGGCATGAAACGGGCAACAGGTCTACCAAGCTGCGGACACCAGGTCTACCCAGGGCATGCTGCGGACACCAGGTCTACCCAGCCATGAAACGGGCAACAGGTCTACTCACGGCTTGCTGCGGACACCAGGTCTACCCAGCCATGAAACGGGCAACAGGTCTACCAAGCTGCGGACACCAGGTCTACCCAGCCTTGAAACGGGCAACAGGTCTACCAAGCTGCGGACACCAGGTCTACCCAGGGCATGCTGCGGACACCAGGTCTACCCAGCCATGAAACGGGCAACAGGTCTACTCACGGCTTGCTGCGGACACCAGGTCTACCAAGGGCATGCTGCGGACACCAGGTCTACCCAGCCATGAATCGGGCAACAGGTCTACTCACGGCTTGCTGCGGACACCAGGTCTACCCAGCCATGAAACGGGCAACAGGTCTACCAAGCTGCGGACACCAGGTCTACCCAGGGCATGCTGCGGACACCAGGTCTACCCACGGCTTGCTGCGGACAACAGGTCTACCCAGGCATGAATCGGGCAACAGGTCTACCAAGCTGCGGACACCAGGTCTACCCAGGGCATGCTGCGGACACCAGGTCTACCCACGGCTTGCTGCGGACAACAGGTCTACCAACTCAATGCTGCGGACAACAGGTCTACCCAGCCATGAAACGGGCAACAGGTCTACCAAGCTGCGGACACCAGGTCTACCCACGGCTTGCTGCGGACACCAGGTCTACCCAGCCATGAAACGGGCAACAGGTCTACCAAGCTGCGGACACCAGGTCTACCCAGGGCATGCTGCGGACACCAGGTCTACCCAGCCATGAAACGGGCAACAGGTCTACTCACGGCTTGCTGCGGACAGCAGGTCTACCCAGCCATGAAACGGGCAACAGGTCTACTCACTCAATGCTGCGGACACCAGGTCTACCCAGCCATGAAACGGGCAACAGGTCTACCAACTCAATGCTGCGGACAACAGGTCTACCCAGCCATGAAACGGGCAACAGGTCTACCAAGCTGCGGACACCAGGTCTACCCACGGCTTGCTGCGGACAACAGGTCTACCCAGGCATGAATCGGGCAACAGGTCTACCAAGCTGCGGACACCAGGTCTACCCACGGCTTGCTGCGGACAACAGGTCTACCCAGCCATGAAACGGGCAACAGGTCTACCAAGCTGCGGACACCAGGTCTACCCACGGCTTGCTGCGGACAACAGGTCTACCCAGCCATGAAACGGGCAACAGGTCTACTCACGGCTTGCTGCGGACACCAGGTCTACCCAGCCATGAATCGGGCAACAGGTCTACCAAGCTGCGGACAACAGGTCTACCCAGCCATGAAACGGGCAACAGGTCTACCAACTCAATGCTGCGGACAACAGGTCTACCCAGCCATGAAACGGGCAACAGGTCTACCAAGCTGCGGACACCAGGTCTACCCAGGGTATGCAGCGGACACCAGGTCTACCAACTCAATGCTGCGGACAACAGGTCTACCCAGCCATGAAACGGGCAACAGGTCTACCAAGCTGCGGACACCAGGTCTACCCACGGCTTGCTGCGGACACCAGGTCTACCCAGCCATGAAACGGGCAACAGGTCTACCCACTCAATGCTGCGGACAACAGGTCTACCCAGCCATGAAACGGGCAACAGGTCTACCAAGCTGCGGACACCAGGTCTACCCAGGGCATGCTGCGGACAACAGGTCTACCCAGCCATGAAACGGGCAACCGGTCTACTCACGGCTTGCTGCGGACAACAGGTCTACCCAGCCATGAAACGGGCAACAGGTCTACCAAGCTGCGGACACCAGGTCTACCCAGGGCATGCTGCGGACACCAGGTCTACCCCGCCATGAAACGGGCAACAGGTCTACCAAGCTGCGGACAACAGGTCTACCCAGCCATGAAACGGGCAACAGGTCTACCAAGCTGCGGACACCAGGTCTACCCAGCCTTGAAACGGGCAACAGGTCTACCAAGCTGCGGACACCAGGTCTACCCAGGGCATGCTGCGGACACCAGGTCTACCCAGCCATGAATCGGGCAACAGGTCTACTCACGGCTTGCTGCGGACACCAGGTCTACCCAGCCATGAAACGGGCAACAGGTCGACCAAGCTGCGGACACCAGGTCTACCCAGGGCATGCTGCGGACACCAGGTCTACCCACGGCTTGCTGCGGACACCAGGTCTACCCAGGCATGAATCGGGCAACAGGTCTACCAAGCTGCGGACACCAGGTCTACCCAGGGCATGCTGCGGACACCAGGTCTACCCACGGCTTGCTGCGGACAACAGGTCTACCAACTCAATGCTGCGGACAACAGGTCTACCCAGCCATGAAACGGGCAACAGGTCTACCAAGCTGCGGACACCAGGTCTACCCACGGCTTGCTGCGGACAACAGGTCTACCCAGCCATGAAACGGGCAACAGGTCTACCAAGCTGCGGACACCAGGTCTACCCAGGGCATGCTGCGGACACCAGGTCTACCCAGCCATGAAACGGGCAACAGGTCTACTCACGGCTTGCTGCGGACACCAGGTCTACCCAGCCATGAAACGGGCAACAGGTCTACTCACTCAATGCTGCGGACACCAGGTCTACCCACGGCTTGCTGCGGACAACAGGTCTACCCAGCCATGAAACGGGCAACAGGTCTACCAAGCTGCGGACACCAGGTCTACCCAGGGCATGCTGCGGACACCAGGTCTACCCACGGCTTGCTGCGGACAACAGGTCTACCAACTCAATGCTGCGGACAACAGGTCTACCCAGCCATGAAACGGGCAACAGGTCTACCAAGCTGCGGACACCAGGTCTACCCAGGGCATGCTGCGGACACCAGGTCTACCCAGCCATGAAACGGGCAACAGGTCTACTCACGGCTTGCTGCGGACACCAGGTCTACCCAGCCATGAAACGGGCAACAGGTCTACTCACTCAATGCTGCGGACACCAGGTCTACCCAGCCATGAAACGGGCAACAGGTCTACCAACTCAATGCTGCGGACAACAGGTCTACCCAGCCATGAAACGGGCAACAGGTCTACCAAGCTGCGGACACCAGGTCTACCCACGGCTTGCTGCGGACAACAGGTCTACCCAGGCATGAATCGGGCAACAGGTCTACCAAGCTGCGGACACCAGGTCTACCCACGGCTTGCTGCGGACAACAGGTCTACCCAGCCATGAAACGGGCAACAGGTCTACCAAGCTGCGGACACCAGGTCTACCCAGGGCATGCTGCGGACACCAGGTCTACCCAGCCATGAAACGGGCAACAGGTCTACCAAGCTGCGGACACCAGGTCTACCCAGGGCATGCTGCGGACACCAGGTCTACCCAGCCATGAAACGGGCAACAGGTCTACCAAGCTGCGGACACCAGGTCTACCCACGGCTTGCTGCGGACAACAGGTCTACCCAGCCATGAAACGGGCAACAGGTCTACTCACGGCTTGCTGCGGACACCAGGTCTACCCAGCCATGAATCGGGCAACAGGTCTACCAAGCTGCGGACAACAGGTCTACCCAGCCATGAAACGGGCAACAGGTCTACCAACTCAATGCTGCGGACAACAGGTCTACCCAGCCATGAAACGGGCAACAGGTCTACCAAGCTGCGGACACCAGGTCTACCCAGGGCATGCTGCGGACACCAGGTCTACGCAGCCATGAAACGGGCAACAGGTCTACCAAGCTGCGGACACCAGGTCTACCCACGGCTTGCTGCGGACAACAGGTCTACCCAGCCATGAAACGGGCAACAGGTCTACTCACGGCTTGCTGCGGACACCAGGTCTACCCAGCCATGAATCGGGCAACAGGTCTACCAAGCTGCGGACAACAGGTCTACCCAGCCATGAAACGGGCAACAGGTCTACCAACTCAATGCTGCGGACAACAGGTCTACCCAGCCATGAAACGGGCAACAGGTCTACCAAGCTGCGGACACCAGGTCTACCCAGGGTATGCAGCGGACACCAGGTCTACCAACTCAATGCTGCGGACACCAGGTCTACCCAGCCATGAAACGGGCAACAGGTCTACCAAGCTGCGGACACCAGGTCTACCCACGGCTTGCTGCGGACAACAGGTCTACCCAGCCATGAAACGGGCAACAGGTCTACTCACGGCTTGCTGCGGACACCAGGTCTACCCAGCCATGAAACGGGCAACAGGTCTACCAAGCTGCGGACACCAGGTCTACCCAGGGCATGCTGCGGACACCAGGTCTACCCAGCCATGAAACGGGCAACAGGTCTACTCACGGCTTGCTGCGGACACCAGGTCTACCCAGCCATGAATCGGGCAACAGGTCTACCAAGCTGCGGACAACAGGTCTACCCAGCCATGAAACGGGCAACAGGTCTACCAACTCAATGCTGCGGACAACAGGTCTACCCAGCCATGAAACGGGCAACAGGTCTACCAAGCTGCGGACACCAGGTCTACCCAGGGTATGCAGCGGACACCAGGTCTACCAACTCAATGCTGCGGACAACAGGTCTACCCAGGCATGAATCGGGCAACAGGTCTACCAAGCTGCGGACACCAGGTCTACCCACGGCTTGCTGCGGACACCAGGTCTACCCAGCCATGAAACGGGCAACAGGTCTACCCACTCAATGCTGCGGACAACAGGTCTACCCAGCCATGAA
Source organism: Sturnus vulgaris (assembly GCF_052056855.1). Classification (NCBI taxonomy): domain Eukaryota; kingdom Metazoa; phylum Chordata; class Aves; order Passeriformes; family Sturnidae; genus Sturnus; species Sturnus vulgaris. The sequence goes on from NW_028276116.1 coordinate 242,508, forward strand.
ACGGGCAACAGGTCTACCAAGCTGCGGACACCAGGTCTACCCAGGGCATGCTGCGGACACCAGGTCTACCCAGGCATGAAACGGGCAACAGGTCTACCAAGCTGCGGACACCAGGTCTACCCAGGGCATGCTGCGGACACCAGGTCTACCCAGCCATGAAACGGGCAACAGGTCTACTCACGGCTTGCTGCGGACACCAGGTCTACCCCGCCATGAAACGGGCAACAGGTCTACCAAGCTGCGGACAACAGGTCTACCCAGCCATGAAACGGGCAACAGGTCTACCAAGCTGCGGACACCAGGTCTACCCAGGGCATGCTGCGGACACCAGGTCTACCAACTCAATGCTGCGGACAACAGGTCTACCCAGCCATGAAACGGGCAACAGGTCTACCAAGCTGCGGACACCAGGTCTACCCAGGGCATGCTGCGGACACCAGGTCTACCAACTCAATGCTGCGGACAACAGGTCTACCCAGCCATGAATCGGGCAACAGGTCTACCAAGCTGCGGACACCAGGTCTACCCAGGGCATGCTGCGGACACCAGGTCTACCCAGCCATGAAACGGGCAACAGGTCTACTCACGGCTTGCTGCGGACACCAGGTCTACCCAGCCATGAAACGGGCAACAGGTCTACCAAGCTGCGGACAACAGGTCTACCCAGCCATGAAACGGGCAACAGGTCTACCCACTCAATGCTGCGGACACCAGGTCTACCCAGGGCATGCTGCGGACACCAGGTCTACCAACTCAATGCTGCGGACAACAGGTCTACCCAGGCATGAATCGGGCAACAGGTCTACCAGGCTGCGGACACCAGGTCTACCCACGGCTTGCTGCGGACACCAGGTCTACCCAGCCATGAAACGGGCAACAGGTCTACCAAGCTGCGGACACCAGGTCTACCCAGGGCATGCTGCGGACACCAGGTCTACCCAGCCATGAAACGGGCAACAGGTCTACTCACGGCTTGCTGCGGACACCAGGTCTACCCAGGCATGAATCGGGCAACAGGTCTACCAAGCTGCGGACACCAGGTCTACCCAGGGCATGCTGCGGACACCAGGTCTACCCAGCCATGAAACGGGCAACAGGTCTACTCACGGCTTGCTGCGGACACCAGGTCTACCCAGCCATGAAACGGGCAACAGGTCTACCAAGCTGCGGACACCAGGTCTACCCAGGGCATGCTGCGGACACCAGGTCTACCAACTCAATGCTGCGGACAACAGGTCTACCCAGCCATGAAACGGGCAACAGGTCTACCAAGCTGCGGACACCAGGTCTACCCAGGGCATGCTGCGGACACCAGGTCTACCAACTCAATGCTGCGGACAACAGGTCTACCCAGCCATGAATCGGGCAACAGGTCTACCAAGCTGCGGACACCAGGTCTACCCAGGGCATGCTGCGGACACCAGGTCTACCCAGCCATGAAACGGGCAACAGGTCTACCAAGCTGCGGACACCAGGTCTACCCAGGGCATGCTGCGGACACCAGGTCTACCCAGCCATGAAACGGGCAACAGGTCTACTCACGGCTTGCTGCGGACACCAGGTCTACCCAGCCATGAAACGGGCAACAGGTCTACCAAGCTGCGGACACCAGGTCTACCCAGGGCATGCTGCGGACACCAGGTCTACCCAGCCATGAAACGGGCAACAGGTCTACTCACGGCTTGCTGCGGACACCAGGTCTACCCAGCCATGAAACGGGCAACAGGTCTACCAAGCTGCGGACACCAGGTCTACCCAGGGCATGCTGCGGACACCAGGTCTACCAACTCAATGCTGCGGACAACAGGTCTACCCAGCCATGAAACGGGCAACAGGTCTACCAAGCTGCGGACACCAGGTCTACCCAGGGCATGCTGCGGACACCAGGTCTACCAACTCAATGCTGCGGACAACAGGTCTACCCAGCCATGAATCGGGCAACAGGTCTACCAAGCTGCGGGCACCAGGTCTACCCACGGCTTGCTGCGGACAACAGGTCTACCCAGCCATGAAACGGGCAACAGGTCTACCAAGCTGCGGACACCAGGTCTACCCAGGGCATGCTGCGGACACCAGGTCTACCCAGCTATGAAACGGGCAACAGGTCTACTCACGGCTTGCTGCGGACACCAGGTCTACCCAGCCATGAAACGGGCAACAGGTCTACCAAGCTGCGGACACCAGGTCTACCCAGGGCATGCTGCGGACACCAGGTCTACCCAGCCATGAAACGGGCAACAGGTCTACTCACGGCTTGCTGCGGACACCAGGTCTACCCAGCCATGAAACGGGCAACAGGTCTACCAAGCTGCGGACACCAGGTCTACCCAGGGCATGCTGCGGACACCAGGTCTACCCAGCCATGAAACGGGCAACAGGTCTACCAAGCTGCGGACACCAGGTCTACCCAGGGCATGCTGCGGACACCAGGTCTACCCACGGCTTGCTGCGGACAACAGGTCTACCCAGGGCATGAATCGGGCAACAGGTCTACCAAGCTGCGGACACCAGGTCTACCCAGGGCATGCTGCGGACACCAGGTCTACCCACGGCTTGCTGCGGACAACCGGTCTACCCACGGCTTGCTGCGGACAACAGGTCTACCCACTCCAAGCTGCGGACACCAGGTCTAACTACTCCATTACGCGGACAACAGGTCTACCCACTCCATGCGGCGGACAACATGTCTACCCGCTCCATGCTGCGGACACCAGGTCTGCCCACGCCGTGATGCGGACCACAGGTCTACCTTCGCCATGCTGCACGCAGCCCGGGTCGCACCGGAGCTAGGTAGACCCGGTCGCCGCGGCCGTCGCAGCGCCCTCGCCCTCGACGGCGGACCCACGCCGCCGGTCCCGGAGGCGGGTAGACCTGGTCGCCGCGGCCACGGCGGCCGCCCATCCCGGAGCCCAGTAGACCTGGCCGCCGCGGGACCGGCCAAGTTTCCCGGAGTCGTGTAGACCTGGTCGTCGCGGCCACGGCCGCCGCCGCTGCGCCTTCGCCGGCGACGGCGGTCCCACGCCACCGGCCCCGGAGCCGCGTCGACCTGGCCGCCGCGGGACGGGCCACGTTTCGCGGATCCGGGTAGACGAGGCATCCTTGTACCATCTCGGAGCCGGGGAAACCCCACAGCCTCTTAACGCTCCGGAGCCCAAGTGCTCCAGCAGCCTTGCCCCGCCCGGCAGAATCGATTTCAAGACCAAGACATATTTTCGACAACATTTTATTTCATCATTTCATTTCATTTCTTTTCATTTCATTTTATTATTTTATTTTATTTCGTTTTGTTTTGTTTTGTTTTGTTTTGATTTGATTTGATTTGTTTCATTTCCTCTTTGCCTTTTTTGAATGATTGCCTCTTCTATTTACTCGGAAAGAAAATCTTTTCCGGAAAACAAAACTCTTGCCAAATCTTATTTGTGATCCCTTTGGGCCCACAGCCGAGCTGACGGAGGGCCTGTGCCCGGTTCTCGCCCTGCTGACACACTGACCCCCCCAAACGGCGTCCTCCCTACCCCACGCCTCCTCCCCCGTCCCCCAGAGACCCTACCTACAGAGCCCCCCCCCCCACAAAACAGAACCTCACGGGCCGCAGCACAGCCAGGGGAAGCACGTACGTGCAGCGAAACTCGGCCCAAAGCCGCCGCGCCCTGGCACAACTCGCCCTGCCCCTTCCCGCCCCACGGAGGCGGCTGCATCGAGGCGACCGGCGCCGCCGTCGGCAAGCGGGTGGCCGCTTTCGGGCCGGTTCTTCCGCGGAAGGTCTGCAGAGCTCTTGGGGCCTCGGCGCGGGTTTGGGGGGCCGTGAGGGCTCGCTGTCGAGGCGCCCGGGGCCGGCACGAAGCCGCCTGCCCTCTCCCTGTCCCTGCCCCGTCTTCCGCAGCCACCCATTAACGCTGGGGGCGAGCCCGCCCTCCGCCATCAACCTCCCATGCAGCGCTTTCAGACTTTCCCCGCCCCTGCCCATTGTCGGCTGGGGGCGCCCTGCCCCCCGCCGTCAGCCTCCCTGGCAGCGCTTTCAGACTCTCTCGGGCCCCTGCCCATTGTCGGCTGGGGGCGCCCCGCCCCCCGCCCTCAGCCTCCCTGGCAGCGCTTTCAGACTGCCTCGGGCCCTGCCCATTGTCGGTTGGGGGCGCCCCGCCCCCCGCCCTCAGCCTCCCTGGCAGCGCTTTCAGACTGCCTCGGGCCCTGCCCATTGTCGGTTGGGGGCGACCCCGCCCTCCGCCATCAGCCTCCCTGGCAGCACTTTCAGCCTCTTCCTGCCCCCGCCCACGGTCCCACCGGGCAGTTTACACGGCGGCGGCGGGAGGCTGATGCCGAGGTCGGCAGGCGGAGAGCCTGGTGCACAAGCAGGGATGGCGGCGGGATGATTGGCGCCGTCTGTCCCTGGTCAAAGAAGCTCTCTGTTCAGCTTTCTCGGAGCCTTTTGCTTTGGTGGCGTTCCTTCCTCCTCCGCCCCGGCGCCGCTCAAGCCTGCGGCAGGGCGGCAGCGCGGCGGGCGGGCGGCCGGGGGGAGGGGGGAGGGGGGGGGGAGGGAGGGAGCGCGCGAGCGAGCGAGCGAGCGCGCTGCAGAAATGAAGCCCGGAGCAGGGCCGCGGTCCATTCGAGCACGGGGAGGGGGCGCGACAACGCTGCCTGCTCCTGTCGGGGAGCGCTTGGGGAAGTGGGGTGCCGGCACCATGACGGCGGAGCGGACAGGGGCCGCGGCTGGGGAAGAGGCCGGCGGAGCTCGCCAGTGGATGCTGGCGCACGGAGCCGGCAGGGACACCTGGGCACGGCTGGGACCGAAAGTCGCCCGCCTTCACGCCCCGCCTTTCGCCGGGGGGAAGAAGACGCGAGAGCAGGGCTGCCTGCTGGGCTGCCAGTGCCCGCGGTCATGCCGGACGTGCAGGCCGACCGCCGAAGGCGTGCTCGCCGCTGCAGAGACGACAAGGGGGCCGCGCGTCCGATGGAAGAGACGGGGCGCCATCGCGCGGCGGCCGGGCTGCAAGGCCGGCCGACGGTAACAGGACTACCACGCCGCGGGCGGCCAGAGACAAAGACCGGCCGAGGGCAACAGGTCTACCCAGCATTAGGCCGGCCGGTACCAGGGCCGGCCGAGGGCAACAGTTCTACCCAGCATTAGGCCAGCCGGAAAGACGGCCGGCAGAGGGCAACAGGTCTACCCAGCATTCGGCCGTCAGGTACAAAGGCCGGCCGAGGGCAACAGGTCTACCCAGCATTCGGCTGGCCGGTAACACGGCGGGCCGAGGGCAACAGGTCTACCCAGCATTAGGCCGGCCGGTAACACTGCCGGCCGAGGGCAACAGGTCTACCCAGCATTAGGCCGCCACGTCCAAAGGCCGGCCGAGGGCAACAGGTCTACCCAGCATTCGGCCGCCACGTCCAAAGGCCGGCCGAGGGCAACAGGTCTACCCAGCATTAGGCCGCCACGTCCAAAGGCCGGCCGAGGGCAACAGGTCTACCCAGCATTCGGCCGCCACGTACAAAGGCCGGCCGAGGGCAACAGGTCTACCCAGCATTCGGCCGCCACGTCCAAAGGCCGGCCGAGGGCAACAGGTCTACCCAGCATTCGGCCGCCACGTCCAAAGGCCGGCCGAGGGCAACAGGTCTACCCAGCATTCGGCCGCCACGTCCAAAGGCCGGCCGAGGGCAACAGGTCTACCCAGCATTCGGCCGCCACGTCCAAAGGCCGGCCGAGGGCAACAGGTCTACCCAGCATTAGGCCGCCACGTCCAAAGGCCGGCCGAGGGCAACAGGTCTACCCAGCATTAGGCCGGCCGGCAGAGGGCAACAGGTCTACCCAGCATTCGGCCGTCAGGTACAAAGGCCGGCCGAGGGCAACAGGTCTACCCAGCATTCGGCCGCCACGTCCAAAGGCCGGCCGAGGGCAACAGGTCTACCCAGCATTCGGCCGTCAGGTACAAAGGCCGGCCGAGGGCAACAGGTCTACCCAGCATTCGGCTGGCCGGTAACACGGCGGGCCGAGGGCAACAGGTCTACCCAGCATTAGGCCGGCCGGTAACACTGCCGGCCGAGGGCAACAGGTCTACCCAGCATTAGGCCGCCACGTCCAAAGGCCGGCCGAGGGCAACAGGTCTACCCAGCATTAGGCCGCCACGTCCAAAGGCCGGCCGAGGGCAACAGGTCTACCCAGCATTCGGCCGCCACGTCCAAAGGCCGGCCGAGGGCAACAGGTCTACCCAGCATTAGGCTGCCACGTCCAAAGGCCGGCCGAGGGCAACAGGTCTACCCAGCATTCGGCCGCCACGTCCAAAGGCCGGCCGAGGGCAACAGGTCTCCCCAGCATTAGGCCGGCCGGCAGAGGGCAACAGGTCTACCCAGCATTCGGCCGTCAGGTACAAAGGCCGGCCGAGGGCAACAGGTCTACCCAGCATTAGGCCGGCCGGTAACACTGCCGGCCGAGGGCAACAGGTCTACCCAGCATTAGGCCGCCACGTCCAAAGGCCGGCCGAGGGCAACAGGTCTACCCAGCATTAGGCCGCCACGTCCAAAGGCCGGCCGAGGGCAACAGGTCTACCCAGCATTCGGCCGCCACGTCCAAAGGCCGGCCGAGGGCAACAGGTCTACCCAGCATTAGGCCGGCCGGCAGAGGGCAACAGGTCTACCCAGCATTCGGCCGTCAGGTACAAAGGCCGGCCGAGGGCAACAGGTCTACCCAGCATTAGGCCGGCCGGTAACACGGCCGGCAGAGGGCAACAGGTCTACTCAGCATTAGGCCGGCCGGTAAAACGGCAGGCCGAGGGCAACAGGTCTACCCAGCATTCGGCCGTCAGGTACAAAGGCCGGCCGAGGGCAACAGGTCTACCCAGCATTAGGCCGGCCGGTAACACTGCCGGCCGAGGGCAACAGGTCTACCCAGCATTAGGCCGCCACGTCCAAAGGCCGGCCGAGGGCAACAGGTCTACCCAGCATTAGGCCGCCACGTCCAAAGGCCGGCCGAGGGCAACAGGTCTACCCAGCATTCGGCCGCCACGTATAAAGGCCGGCCGAGGGCAACAGGTCTACCCAGCATTAGGCCGGCCGGCAGAGGGCAACAGGTCTACCCAGCATTCGGCCGTCAGGTACAAAGGCCGGCCGAGGGCAACAGGTCTACCCAGCATTAGGCCGGCCGGTAACACTGCCGGCCGAGGGCAACAGGTCTAACCAGCATTAGGCCGCCACGTCCAAAGGCCGGCCGAGGGCAACAGGTCTACCCAGCATTAGGCCGCCACGTCCAAAGGCCGGCCGAGGGCAACAGGTCTACCCAGCATTAGGCCGCCACGTCCAAAGGCCGGCCGAGGGCAACAGGTCTACCCAGCATTCGGCCGCCACGTCCAAAGGCCGGCCGAGGGCAACAGGTCTACCCAGCATTCGGCCGCCACGTCCAAAGGCCGGCCGAGGGCAACAGGTCTACCCAGCATTAGGCCGGCCGGCAGAGGGCAACAGGTCTACCCAGCATTCGGCCGTCAGGTACAAAGGCCGGCCGAGGG
>NW_028276116.1:257500-260000 GCF_052056855.1 Sturnus vulgaris
GGGGAGAGAGAGAAACGCGACGGCGACAGAGAGAGGAGGGGAGGGCTTCGCGGGAAGGAGGAGGGGGTCGCACCCCCGTCCCCGGCGCTCTCGGCCTCGCGCGCGCGCGGCAGCACGGCACGGTACCCCCGCGGTACCCACCCGCAGACAGCCGCCCGCACGGGGGGGAGAGCCCGGGGGCGAGGCCCGCGCCTCGCCTCCCTCTCGGCCCTCTCGCTCTCTCGTCTCTCTCGCACGGCCCACGGCGGCGTCTTCGACGCCGACTCTCGCTCTCCCCGGCCACCGCCACCGCACCGCGGCACGGCCCCGGCAAGGACGAGCTCCGCCCCAGCGGCTCGTTCCGGGAGCGGGGAGCTACGGAGCGCTCCCCGAGTCTGCATTTAGGGGGACGAAGGCCCTGCGCGGCGACGACGACGACGACGTCGACGTCGACCGCGGGCAACGGGCCTGCGAGGCAACCCCAGCCGCGCCGCCGGGGTGGCCCCCCCGGACGGCGATTGATCGTCAAGCGACGCTCAGACAGGCGTAGCCCCGGGAGGAACCCGGGGCCGCAAGTGCGTTCGAAGTGTCGATGATCAATGTGTCCTGCAATTCACATTAATTCTCGCAGCTAGCTGCGTTCTTCATCGACGCACGAGCCGAGTGATCCACCGCTAAGAGTTGTCTGGCTTTCGGGACCGCTCGCGTGAAGCGGCCCCTTTTCTGTTTCTGCAGGGACGCGCGCGCCCCCGCGCGCCCCGCTTCGACCGTACGAGCACACACAAACGGAGGAGGAGGAGGAGAAAGCGCGGGGCAAAAAAGAGAAACCCCGCGCAACGCTCCGAAGGTCGGCCAAAGAAAGGCGGAGGGGCCCGCGCCCCCGACCGCCTCCCCCCGCGAGGGGAGACGCCGCCTCGCGTGCCGTCCTTCGGAGGCGGCCCAGGCGCCCGGGCTCGGCCCGACCTCCGCGCGGAGGGGCTTGTGCGGCAACGCGCCGGACCGCGGGGGGCACGGTGGCCCGCCCGGCCTCTCGATCACGGGACGACTACGCGTTCGCGGGCCGGGGGGCGCGACCGCCGGCCCCCGCCGCTCCCGGCTCACTCCCTGGCTTCTCCTTTTCACCGCTCCGCCGACTCGCGGAACGCCGCCGCGCCAAAACGCGGGGGCCGGCTCTCCCGCCAGCGGCCCCTGAACGTCGCCCGAAACGCCACGCGGCGGCGGGACCGTTCCGCCGGCGCAACCCCTGGCGCGGGACCGCTTGCCCGCCGGAAGGCGAACGCCCGGCGGGCCGCGCTCCGCCACCGGCGCCGGAGGCGGGACGCCGCCGAGACCCGAGCCGGCATCGCGGAGCGCCCGAGGTCTGCCGCTCGGCAAAACCCCTCCGCCACCCGCGGCCGCACTCCCGGGACCGCCGCCGCTTCGCACCGCCGAGCTGCCCTTCCGCGAGCACGCGCCCAGCGGGCAGGCGTACGGCGGCTGAGCCGGGGGGCACCGCCCGCTCCCCTCGTTTCCACTCGGGGACCGGACGGGGAAGCGCCCCCGCGGCCGCCCCGCACGCCTCCCCTTTTTTTTGGCCCACACGCGGCCGGGAAGGGCGACGGGGAAGCGGACGGGCGGGGCCCGGGCCGGGACGGCCGCCGGTGAAGGCGGGCGCCTCGCGGCCGACCGTCCCCCCCCCCGGGGGGGGCGGGGACACTCGCCGAGCGGCGACGCCGCCGCTCGGCACGGGGTCGCCCGCGCCCGCCGGACCTCCGGCGATGGAGGAGCCGGCCGAGCGCTGCGCCCCAACGGGCGGGGACAGCGCTCCGAGTCAGGGGTGGCCGGCGGCCGGCGCCGCCGCGGTGCGGTTCGAGGCGACAAGGCCGTCGAGGCGAGAGGCGCGCGGTCGCGCCTGACGCGGCGCCGCCCGCGAGCCCGCGGCGGCGGCTAAGGAGAAAGAGCGAGAGAGCGCGGCGGGCCCCGGCGGCCGCAACCCCGCAGCTGAGGTAGGTAAGGCAGAGAGCGCGCGCCCTCTGCCGGCGTCGCCCCGCATCGCAGAGGCCAGCGGGGTCGGCCCCCCGCGGCCGATCGCGCGCCGCGGCCTCTCCGCCGAGACCGGGCCGCAGAGAGGGGGGGGGCAGGGCGCCCCTTCCCCGGCCCGGCACGGGTGGCCCCCGCGCGCGGGCAAGCGCGGCGGGACGCCGACGACGGCGAGCGCGGCCGGTCGCGACGGACACGCCACCGCAGGGGATCGGCGGGAGTAGCTCCCCACCCCTCGATGGCGCCCCGCGCCGCCACCGCCCGACACCCGCTGCCGCCGCCGCCACCGCCGCCGCCGCCGCGGCGGGGCCGTGCCGGGCCGCCCGAGTCTTTAAACCTCCGCCCGGCTCGGCGGCCCTTTCGGCCCCCAACAGGCGTTTGACGACGCCGAGGGAAACCGGCAGGAGACCGCCGAGGCGCGAAGCGCTAGGTACCTGGCCCTGGGGTGAGGGAAACGACCTGCATGGCCCCGCCGGGGTGCCTCCCCCGCTGCCACCCTCGG
>NW_028276116.1:265000-280000 GCF_052056855.1 Sturnus vulgaris
CGACACACTCTCGGGGGCTCACTCGCTCGCTCGCTCTCTGTTGGGTTGCGGGGTCCGTCCTGGGGGGGGGACACGGCCGGCCACCGCGGCCGACCGCCGCCCCGGAAAAATTCTGCCCGCTACACGCGGGTCCCCGGCTTAGGGCCGAGGAAGGGGGACGACTTCAACAACACACGGCAGGGCCGGACACTCCCGTCACCGAGCCCCCCTTCGCAGGCAAGCAAGCGAAGCCGAGAGGCGAGGCCACACGCCCCACTGCATGTCCCCCGCTGCCCTTTCGATACGGACACAACTCTGGCAACACAGGTCGGGAGCGGGAAACGAGGCGCAGCCAACCTCGGCCAAGCGAGCCACGCCCGGGGGGCTCTCGGGGAGGGGGGCCAGGGAAAGCCCGGGCAGGCTCAACACAACCCCGGGCCGGCCCCACAGAAATCCAGCCCCGGCTGCCGGCCACCAGCGTGCACCGGGACCGACAGCCGAAGAAATGCCGCACCCGGCGAGCGGGCGGGGCCCCGGCTTAAGGCCGGGCAGAAAAGGGGCGAGGCGCCGCCGCCTCGCCCGCCACCATCCCCGGGGGAGCGAGCGGGCGCCCGGCTCCCCGTTGTCACGAAACCGGCAGCAGCCGGGCCGGAGCGGGACACACTCGCGGCTTTCTCGCCCTCTCTCTGGGCCTTTTTCTCGCTTCTCCCCCGCCTGGAACAACGCAGCCTCGCCTGGGCCGGGGGAGCGCGGTGGCTCTCGGATCGCATCGCTCTCTCTGGGGGCTTTCTCGCTTCTCCCCCGGACTGAACCCGCAGCCTCGGCCTGGGCCGGGGAGCGGCTCTCGGATCGCATCGGTCTCTCTGGGGGCTTTCTCGCTTCTCCCCCGACTGAGCACGCAGCCTCGCCTGGGCCGGGGAGCGGCTCTCGGATCGCATCGGTCTCTCTCTCTGGGCTAACCTGTCCCAGTCGAACTGGGTAAGACGGGAAGCCGGACGAAGCCACGCGACTCGCCCCGACATCGGCGGTGTTCTTCTGGCCCTGGCGACCGCACGCGCGTCCGCCCTTCTCCGCCACGGACACAGGCACGGCAACAGCCTGTGGGGATACGGCCCGTCACCTCGTTCCCATAATACGGACAGATGGGCCCGAAGCGGCGGAGGCCGGAAAGAGAACCGATGTACGTGACCGAGGGGGCGCAGTGGCGCACGCCGCCTTCTACGATGACATAGCCGGAGGCAGCGAGAAACAGCGACCCCTTGGAGTACTTCCAGGCCGGCGGCGGACAACAGGTCTACCAGCCATGAAACGGGCAACAGGTCTACCGACGGCTTGCTGCGGACAACAGGTCTACCCAGCCATGAAACGGGCAACAGGTCGACCAAGCTGCGGACAACAGGTCTACCCAGGGCATGCTGCGGACACCAGGTCTACCCACGGCTTGCTGCGGACAACAGGTCTACCCAGGCATGAATCGGGCAACAGGTCTACCAAGCTGCGGACACCAGGTCTACCCACGGCATGCTGCGGACAACAGGTCTACCCACGGCTTGCTGCGGACACCAGGTCTACCCAGCCATGAAACGGGCAACAGGTCTACCCACTCAATGCTGCGGACACCAGGTCTACCCAGCCATGAAACGGGCAACAGGTCTACCAAGCTGCGGACACCAGGTCTACCCAGGGCATGCTGCGGACACCAGGTCTACCCACTCAATGCTACGGACAACAGGTCTACCCAGCCATGAAACGGGCAACAGGTCTACCAAGCTGCGGACAACAGGTCTACCCAGGGCATGCTGCGGACACCAGGTCTACCCACGGCTTGCTGCGGACAACAGGTCTACCCAGCTGCGGACACCAGGTCTACCCAGGGCATGAAACGGGCAACAGGTCTACCAAGCTGCGGACACCAGGTCTACCCAGGGCATGCTGCGGACACCAGGTCTACCCACGGCTTGCTGCGGACAACAGGTCTACCCAGCCATGAAACGGGCAACAGGTCTACCAAGCTGCGGACACCAGGTCTACCCAGGGCATGCTGCGGACACCAGGTCTACCCACGGCTTGCTGCGGACACCAGGTCTACCCAGCCATGAAACGGGCAACAGGTCTACCAAGCTGCGGACACCAGGTCTACCCAGGGCATGCTGCGGACACCAGGTCTACCAACTCAATGCTGCGGACAACAGGTCTACCCAGCCATGAAACGGGCAACAGGTCTACCAAGCTGCGGACACCAGGTCTACCCAGGGTATGCAGCGGACACCAGGTCTACCAACTCAATGCTGCGGACAACAGGTCTACCCAGCCATGAAACGGGCAACAGGTCTACCAAGCTGCGGACACCAGGTCTACCCACGGCTTGCTGCGGACACCAGGTCTACCCAGCCATGAAACGGGCAACAGGTCTACCCACTCAATGCTGCGGACAACAGGTCTACCCAGCCATGAAACGGGCAACAGGTCTACCAAGCTGCGGACACCAGGTCTACCCAGGGCATGCTGCGGACAACAGGTCTACCCAGCCATGAAACGGGCAACAGGTCTACCCACGGCTTGCTGCGGACAACAGGTCTACCCAGGCATGAAACGGGCAACAGGTCTACCAAGCTGCGGACACCAGGTCTACCCAGGGCATGCTGCGGACACCAGGTCTACCCAGCCATGAAACGGGCAACAGGTCTACTCACGGCTTGCTGCGGACACCAGGTCTACCCAGCCATGAAACGGGCAACAGGTCTACCAAGCTGCGGACACCAGGTCTACCCAGCCTTGAAACGGGCAACAGGTCTACCAAGCTGCGGACACCAGGTCTACCCAGGGCATGCTGCGGACACCAGGTCTACCCAGCCATGAAACGGGCAACAGGTCTACTCACGGCTTGCTGCGGACACCAGGTCTACCAAGGGCATGCTGCGGACACCAGGTCTACCCAGCCATGAATCGGGCAACAGGTCTACTCACGGCTTGCTGCGGACACCAGGTCTACCCAGCCATGAAACGGGCAACAGGTCTACCAAGCTGCGGACACCAGGTCTACCCAGGGCATGCTGCGGACACCAGGTCTACCCACGGCTTGCTGCGGACAACAGGTCTACCCAGGCATGAATCGGGCAACAGGTCTACCAAGCTGCGGACACCAGGTCTACCCAGGGCATGCTGCGGACACCAGGTCTACCCACGGCTTGCTGCGGACAACAGGTCTACCAACTCAATGCTGCGGACAACAGGTCTACCCAGCCATGAAACGGGCAACAGGTCTACCAAGCTGCGGACACCAGGTCTACCCACGGCTTGCTGCGGACACCAGGTCTACCCAGCCATGAAACGGGCAACAGGTCTACCAAGCTGCGGACACCAGGTCTACCCAGGGCATGCTGCGGACACCAGGTCTACCCAGCCATGAAACGGGCAACAGGTCTACTCACGGCTTGCTGCGGACACCAGGTCTACCCAGCCATGAAACGGGCAACAGGTCTACTCACTCAATGCTGCGGACACCAGGTCTACCCAGCCATGAAACGGGCAACAGGTCTACCAACTCAATGCTGCGGACAACAGGTCTACCCAGCCATGAAACGGGCAACAGGTCTACCAAGCTGCGGACACCAGGTCTACCCACGGCTTGCTGCGGACAACAGGTCTACCCAGGCATGAATCGGGCAACAGGTCTACCAAGCTGCGGACACCAGGTCTACCCACGGCTTGCTGCGGACAACAGGTCTACCCAGCCATGAAACGGGCAACAGGTCTACCAAGCTGCGGACACCAGGTCTACCCACGGCTTGCTGCGGACAACAGGTCTACCCAGCCATGAAACGGGCAACAGGTCTACTCACGGCTTGCTGCGGACACCAGGTCTACCCAGCCATGAATCGGGCAACAGGTCTACCAAGCTGCGGACAACAGGTCTACCCAGCCATGAAACGGGCAACAGGTCTACCAACTCAATGCTGCGGACAACAGGTCTACCCAGCCATGAAACGGGCAACAGGTCTACCAAGCTGCGGACACCAGGTCTACCCAGGGTATGCAGCGGACACCAGGTCTACCAACTCAATGCTGCGGACAACAGGTCTACCCAGCCATGAAACGGGCAACAGGTCTACCAAGCTGCGGACACCAGGTCTACCCACGGCTTGCTGCGGACACCAGGTCTACCCAGCCATGAAACGGGCAACAGGTCTACCCACTCAATGCTGCGGACAACAGGTCTACCCAGCCATGAAACGGGCAACAGGTCTACCAAGCTGCGGACACCAGGTCTACCCAGGGCATGCTGCGGACAACAGGTCTACCCAGCCATGAAACGGGCAACCGGTCTACTCACGGCTTGCTGCGGACAACAGGTCTACCCAGCCATGAAACGGGCAACAGGTCTACCAAGCTGCGGACACCAGGTCTACCCAGGGCATGCTGCGGACACCAGGTCTACCCAGCCATGAAACGGGCAACAGGTCTACCAAGCTGCGGACACCAGGTCTACCCAGCCATGAAACGGGCAACAGGTCTACCAAGCTGCGGACACCAGGTCTACCCAGCCTTGAAACGGGCAACAGGTCTACCAAGCTGCGGACACCAGGTCTACCCAGGGCATGCTGCGGACACCAGGTCTACCCAGCCATGAAACGGGCAACAGGTCTACTCACGGCTTGCTGCGGACACCAGGTCTACCCAGCCATGAAACGGGCAATAGGTCTACCAAGCTGCGGACACCAGGTCTACCCAGGGCATGCTGCGGACAACAGGTCTACCCAGCCATGAATCGGGCAACAGGTCTACTCACGGCTTGCTGCGGACACCAGGTCTACCCAGCCATGAAACGGGCAACAGGTCTACCAAGCTGCGGACACCAGGTCTACCCAGGGCATGCTGCGGACACCAGGTCTACCCACGGCTTGCTGCGGACACCAGGTCTACCCAGGCATGAATCGGGCAACAGGTCTACCAAGCTGCGGACACCAGGTCTACCCAGGGCATGCTGCGGACACCAGGTCTACCCACGGCTTGCTGCGGACAACAGGTCTACCAACTCAATGCTGCGGACAACAGGTCTACCCAGCCATGAAACGGGCAACAGGTCTACCAAGCTGCGGACACCAGGTCTACCCACGGCTTGCTGCGGACAACAGGTCTACCCAGCCATGAAACGGGCAACAGGTCTACCAAGCTGCGGACACCAGGTCTACCCAGGGCATGCTGCGGACACCAGGTCTACCCAGCCATGAAACGGGCAACAGGTCTACTCACGGCTTGCTGCGGACACCAGGTCTACCCAGCCATGAAACGGGCAACAGGTCTACTCACTCAATGCTGCGGACACCAGGTCTACCCACGGCTTGCTGCGGACAACAGGTCTACCCAGCCATGAAACGGGCAACAGGTCTACCAAGCTGCGGACACCAGGTCTACCCAGGGCATGCTGCGGACACCAGGTCTACCCACGGCTTGCTGCGGACAACAGGTCTACCAACTCAATGCTGCGGACAACAGGTCTACCCAGCCATGAAACGGGCAACAGGTCTACCAAGCTGCGGACACCAGGTCTACCCAGGGCATGCTGCGGACACCAGGTCTACCCAGCCATGAAACGGGCAACAGGTCTACTCACGGCTTGCTGCGGACACCAGGTCTACCCAGCCATGAAACGGGCAACAGGTCTACTCACTCAATGCTGCGGACACCAGGTCTACCCAGCCATGAAACGGGCAACAGGTCTACCAACTCAATGCTGCGGACAACAGGTCTACCCAGCCATGAAACGGGCAACAGGTCTACCAAGCTGGGGACACCAGGTCTACCCACGGCTTGCTGCGGACAACAGGTCTACCCAGGCATGAATCGGGCAACAGGTCTACCAAGCTGCGGACACCAGGTCTACCCACGGCTTGCTGCGGACAACAGGTCTACCCAGCCATGAAACGGGCAACAGGTCTACCAAGCTGCGGACACCAGGTCTACCCAGGGCATGCTGCGGACACCAGGTCTACCCAGCCATGAAACGGGCAACAGGTCTACCAAGCTGCGGACACCAGGTCTACCCAGGGCATGCTGCGGACACCAGGTCTACCCAGCCATGAAACGGGCAACAGGTCTACCAAGCTGCGGACACCAGGTCTACCCACGGCTTGCTGCGGACAACAGGTCTACCCAGCCATGAAACGGGCAACAGGTCTACTCACGGCTTGCTGCGGACACCAGGTCTACCCAGCCATGAATCGGGCAACAGGTCTACCAAGCTGCGGACAACAGGTCTACCCAGCCATGAAACGGGCAACAGGTCTACCAACTCAATGCTGCGGACAACAGGTCTACCCAGCCATGAAACGGGCAACAGGTCTACCAAGCTGCGGACACCAGGTCTACCCAGGGCATGCTGCGGACACCAGGTCTACGCAGCCATGAAACGGGCAACAGGTCTACCAAGCTGCGGACACCAGGTCTACCCACGGCTTGCTGCGGACAACAGGTCTACCCAGCCATGAAACGGGCAACAGGTCTACTCACGGCTTGCTGCGGACACCAGGTCTACCCAGCCATGAATCGGGCAACAGGTCTACCAAGCTGCGGACAACAGGTCTACCCAGCCATGAAACGGGCAACAGGTCTACCAACTCAATGCTGCGGACAACAGGTCTACCCAGCCATGAAACGGGCAACAGGTCTACCAAGCTGCGGACACCAGGTCTACCCAGGGTATGCAGCGGACACCAGGTCTACCAACTCAATGCTGCGGACACCAGGTCTACCCAGCCATGAAACGGGCAACAGGTCTACCAAGCTGCGGACACCAGGTCTACCCACGGCTTGCTGCGGACAACAGGTCTACCCAGCCATGAAACGGGCAACAGGTCTACTCACGGCTTGCTGCGGACACCAGGTCTACCCAGCCATGAAACGGGCAACAGGTCTACCAAGCTGCGGACACCAGGTCTACCCAGGGCATGCTGCGGACACCAGGTCTACCCAGCCATGAAACGGGCAACAGGTCTACTCACGGCTTGCTGCGGACACCAGGTCTACCCAGCCATGAATCGGGCAACAGGTCTACCAAGCTGCGGACAACAGGTCTACCCAGCCATGAAACGGGCAACAGGTCTACCAACTCAATGCTGCGGACAACAGGTCTACCCAGCCATGAAACGGGCAACAGGTCTACCAAGCTGCGGACACCAGGTCTACCCAGGGTATGCAGCGGACACCAGGTCTACCAACTCAATGCTGCGGACAACAGGTCTACCCAGGCATGAATCGGGCAACAGGTCTACCAAGCTGCGGACACCAGGTCTACCCACGGCTTGCTGCGGACACCAGGTCTACCCAGCCATGAAACGGGCAACAGGTCTACCCACTCAATGCTGCGGACAACAGGTCTACCCAGCCATGAAACGGGCAACAGGTCTACCAAGCTGCGGACACCAGGTCTACCCAGGGCATGCTGCGGACACCAGGTCTACCCAGGCATGAAACGGGCAACAGGTCTACCAAGCTGCGGACACCAGGTCTACCCAGGGCATGCTGCGGACACCAGGTCTACCCAGCCATGAAACGGGCAACAGGTCTACTCACGGCTTGCTGCGGACACCAGGTCTACCCCGCCATGAAACGGGCAACAGGTCTACCAAGCTGCGGACAACAGGTCTACCCAGCCATGAAACGGGCAACAGGTCTACCAAGCTGCGGACACCAGGTCTACCCAGGGCATGCTGCGGACACCAGGTCTACCAACTCAATGCTGCGGACAACAGGTCTACCCAGCCATGAAACGGGCAACAGGTCTACCAAGCTGCGGACACCAGGTCTACCCAGGGCATGCTGCGGACACCAGGTCTACCAACTCAATGCTGCGGACAACAGGTCTACCCAGCCATGAAACGGGCAACAGGTCTACCAAGCTGCGGACACCAGGTCTACCCAGGGCATGCTGCGGACACCAGGTCTACCAACTCAATGCTGCGGACAACAGGTCTACCCAGCCATGAATCGGGCAACAGGTCTACCAAGCTGCGGACACCAGGTCTACCCAGGGCATGCTGCGGACACCAGGTCTACCCAGCCATGAAACGGGCAACAGGTCTACTCACGGCTTGCTGCGGACACCAGGTCTACCCAGCCATGAAACGGGCAACAGGTCTACCAAGCTGCGGACAACAGGTCTACCCAGCCATGAAACGGGCAACAGGTCTACCCACTCAATGCTGCGGACACCAGGTCTACCCAGGGCATGCTGCGGACACCAGGTCTACCAACTCAATGCTGCGGACAACAGGTCTACCCAGGCATGAATCGGGCAACAGGTCTACCAGGCTGCGGACACCAGGTCTACCCACGGCTTGCTGCGGACACCAGGTCTACCCAGCCATGAAACGGGCAACAGGTCTACCAAGCTGCGGACACCAGGTCTACCCAGGGCATGCTGCGGACACCAGGTCTACCCAGCCATGAAACGGGCAACAGGTCTACTCACGGCTTGCTGCGGACACCAGGTCTACCCAGGCATGAATCGGGCAACAGGTCTACCAAGCTGCGGACACCAGGTCTACCCAGGGCATGCTGCGGACACCAGGTCTACCCAGCCATGAAACGGGCAACAGGTCTACTCACGGCTTGCTGCGGACACCAGGTCTACCCAGCCATGAAACGGGCAACAGGTCTACCAAGCTGCGGACACCAGGTCTACCCAGGGCATGCTGCGGACACCAGGTCTACCAACTCAATGCTGCGGACAACAGGTCTACCCAGCCATGAAACGGGCAACAGGTCTACCAAGCTGCGGACACCAGGTCTACCCAGGGCATGCTGCGGACACCAGGTCTACCAACTCAATGCTGCGGACAACAGGTCTACCCAGCCATGAATCGGGCAACAGGTCTACCAAGCTGCGGACACCAGGTCTACCCAGGGCATGCTGCGGACACCAGGTCTACCCAGCCATGAAACGGGCAACAGGTCTACCAAGCTGCGGACACCAGGTCTACCCAGGGCATGCTGCGGACACCAGGTCTACCCAGCCATGAAACGGGCAACAGGTCTACTCACGGCTTGCTGCGGACACCAGGTCTACCCAGCCATGAAACGGGCAACAGGTCTACCAAGCTGCGGACACCAGGTCTACCCAGGGCATGCTGCGGACACCAGGTCTACCCAGCCATGAAACGGGCAACAGGTCTACTCACGGCTTGCTGCGGACACCAGGTCTACCCAGCCATGAAACGGGCAACAGGTCTACCAAGCTGCGGACACCAGGTCTACCCAGGGCATGCTGCGGACACCAGGTCTACCAACTCAATGCTGCGGACAACAGGTCTACCCAGCCATGAAACGGGCAACAGGTCTACCAAGCTGCGGACACCAGGTCTACCCAGGGCATGCTGCGGACACCAGGTCTACCAACTCAATGCTGCGGACAACAGGTCTACCCAGCCATGAATCGGGCAACAGGTCTACCAAGCTGCGGGCACCAGGTCTACCCACGGCTTGCTGCGGACAACAGGTCTACCCAGCCATGAAACGGGCAACAGGTCTACCAAGCTGCGGACACCAGGTCTACCCAGGGCATGCTGCGGACACCAGGTCTACCCAGCTATGAAACGGGCAACAGGTCTACTCACGGCTTGCTGCGGACACCAGGTCTACCCAGCCATGAAACGGGCAACAGGTCTACCAAGCTGCGGACACCAGGTCTACCCAGGGCATGCTGCGGACACCAGGTCTACCCAGCCATGAAACGGGCAACAGGTCTACTCACGGCTTGCTGCGGACACCAGGTCTACCCAGCCATGAAACGGGCAACAGGTCTACCAAGCTGCGGACACCAGGTCTACCCAGGGCATGCTGCGGACACCAGGTCTACCCAGCCATGAAACGGGCAACAGGTCTACCAAGCTGCGGACACCAGGTCTACCCAGGGCATGCTGCGGACACCAGGTCTACCCACGGCTTGCTGCGGACAACAGGTCTACCCAGGGCATGAATCGGGCAACAGGTCTACCAAGCTGCGGACACCAGGTCTACCCAGGGCATGCTGCGGACACCAGGTCTACCCACGGCTTGCTGCGGACAACCGGTCTACCCACGGCTTGCTGCGGACAACAGGTCTACCCACTCCAAGCTGCGGACACCAGGTCTAACTACTCCATTACGCGGACAACAGGTCTACCCACTCCATGCGGCGGACAACATGTCTACCCGCTCCATGCTGCGGACACCAGGTCTGCCCACGCCGTGATGCGGACCACAGGTCTACCTTCGCCATGCTGCACGCAGCCCGGGTCGCACCGGAGCTAGGTAGACCCGGTCGCCGCGGCCGTCGCAGCGCCCTCGCCCTCGACGGCGGACCCACGCCGCCGGTCCCGGAGGCGGGTAGACCTGGTCGCCGCGGCCACGGCGGCCGCCCATCCCGGAGCCCAGTAGACCTGGCCGCCGCGGGACCGGCCAAGTTTCCCGGAGTCGTGTAGACCTGGTCGTCGCGGCCACGGCCGCCGCCGCTGCGCCTTCGCCGGCGACGGCGGTCCCACGCCACCGGCCCCGGAGCCGCGTCGACCTGGCCGCCGCGGGACGGGCCACGTTTCGCGGATCCGGGTAGACGAGGCATCCTTGTACCATCTCGGAGCCGGGGAAACCCCACAGCCTCTTAACGCTCCGGAGCCCAAGTGCTCCAGCAGCCTTGCCCCGCCCGGCAGAATCGATTTCAAGACCAAGACATATTTTCGACAACATTTTATTTCATCATTTCATTTCATTTCTTTTCATTTCATTTTATTATTTTATTTTATTTCGTTTTGTTTTGTTTTGTTTTGTTTTGATTTGATTTGATTTGTTTCATTTCCTCTTTGCCTTTTTTGAATGATTGCCTCTTCTATTTACTCGGAAAGAAAATCTTTTCCGGAAAACAAAACTCTTGCCAAATCTTATTTGTGATCCCTTTGGGCCCACAGCCGAGCTGACGGAGGGCCTGTGCCCGGTTCTCGCCCTGCTGACACACTGACCCCCCCAAACGGCGTCCTCCCTACCCCACGCCTCCTCCCCCGTCCCCCAGAGACCCTACCTACAGAGCCCCCCCCCCCACAAAACAGAACCTCACGGGCCGCAGCACAGCCAGGGGAAGCACGTACGTGCAGCGAAACTCGGCCCAAAGCCGCCGCGCCCTGGCACAACTCGCCCTGCCCCTTCCCGCCCCACGGAGGCGGCTGCATCGAGGCGACCGGCGCCGCCGTCGGCAAGCGGGTGGCCGCTTTCGGGCCGGTTCTTCCGCGGAAGGTCTGCAGAGCTCTTGGGGCCTCGGCGCGGGTTTGGGGGGCCGTGAGGGCTCGCTGTCGAGGCGCCCGGGGCCGGCACGAAGCCGCCTGCCCTCTCCCTGTCCCTGCCCCGTCTTCCGCAGCCACCCATTAACGCTGGGGGCGAGCCCGCCCTCCGCCATCAACCTCCCATGCAGCGCTTTCAGACTTTCCCCGCCCCTGCCCATTGTCGGCTGGGGGCGCCCTGCCCCCCGCCGTCAGCCTCCCTGGCAGCGCTTTCAGACTCTCTCGGGCCCCTGCCCATTGTCGGCTGGGGGCGCCCCGCCCCCCGCCCTCAGCCTCCCTGGCAGCGCTTTCAGACTGCCTCGGGCCCTGCCCATTGTCGGTTGGGGGCGCCCCGCCCCCCGCCCTCAGCCTCCCTGGCAGCGCTTTCAGACTGCCTCGGGCCCTGCCCATTGTCGGTTGGGGGCGACCCCGCCCTCCGCCATCAGCCTCCCTGGCAGCACTTTCAGCCTCTTCCTGCCCCCGCCCACGGTCCCACCGGGCAGTTTACACGGCGGCGGCGGGAGGCTGATGCCGAGGTCGGCAGGCGGAGAGCCTGGTGCACAAGCAGGGATGGCGGCGGGATGATTGGCGCCGTCTGTCCCTGGTCAAAGAAGCTCTCTGTTCAGCTTTCTCGGAGCCTTTTGCTTTGGTGGCGTTCCTTCCTCCTCCGCCCCGGCGCCGCTCAAGCCTGCGGCAGGGCGGCAGCGCGGCGGGCGGGCGGCCGGGGGGAGGGGGGAGGGGGGGGGGAGGGAGGGAGCGCGCGAGCGAGCGAGCGAGCGCGCTGCAGAAATGAAGCCCGGAGCAGGGCCGCGGTCCATTCGAGCACGGGGAGGGGGCGCGACAACGCTGCCTGCTCCTGTCGGGGAGCGCTTGGGGAAGTGGGGTGCCGGCACCATGACGGCGGAGCGGACAGGGGCCGCGGCTGGGGAAGAGGCCGGCGGAGCTCGCCAGTGGATGCTGGCGCACGGAGCCGGCAGGGACACCTGGGCACGGCTGGGACCGAAAGTCGCCCGCCTTCACGCCCCGCCTTTCGCCGGGGGGAAGAAGACGCGAGAGCAGGGCTGCCTGCTGGGCTGCCAGTGCCCGCGGTCATGCCGGACGTGCAGGCCGACCGCCGAAGGCGTGCTCGCCGCTGCAGAGACGACAAGGGGGCCGCGCGTCCGATGGAAGAGACGGGGCGCCATCGCGCGGCGGCCGGGCTGCAAGGCCGGCCGACGGTAACAGGACTACCACGCCGCGGGCGGCCAGAGACAAAGACCGGCCGAGGGCAACAGGTCTACCCAGCATTAGGCCGGCCGGTACCAGGGCCGGCCGAGGGCAACAGTTCTACCCAGCATTAGGCCAGCCGGAAAGACGGCCGGCAGAGGGCAACAGGTCTACCCAGCATTCGGCCGTCAGGTACAAAGGCCGGCCGAGGGCAACAGGTCTACCCAGCATTCGGCTGGCCGGTAACACGGCGGGCCGAGGGCAACAGGTCTACCCAGCATTAGGCCGGCCGGTAACACTGCCGGCCGAGGGCAACAGGTCTACCCAGCATTCGGCCGCCACGTCCAAAGGCCGGCCGAGGGCAACAGGTCTACCCAGCATTCGGCCGCCACGTCCAAAGGCCGGCCGAGGGCAACAGGTCTACCCAGCATTAGGCCGCCACGTCCAAAGGCCGGCCGAGGGCAACAGGTCTACCCAGCATTCGGCCGCCACGTACAAAGGCCGGCCGAGGGCAACAGGTCTACCCAGCATTCGGCCGCCACGTCCAAAGGCCGGCCGAGGGCAACAGGTCTACCCAGCATTCGGCCGCCACGTCCAAAGGCCGGCCGAGGGCAACAGGTCTACCCAGCATTCGGCCGCCACGTCCAAAGGCCGGCCGAGGGCAACAGGTCTACCCAGCATTCGGCCGCCACGTCCAAAGGCCGGCCGAGGGCAACAGGTCTACCCAGCATTAGGCCGCCACGTCCAAAGGCCGGCCGAGGGCAACAGGTCTACCCAGCATTAGGCCGGCCGGCAGAGGGCAACAGGTCTACCCAGCATTCGGCCGTCAGGTACAAAGGCCGGCCGAGGGCAACAGGTCTACCCAGCATTCGGCCGCCACGTCCAAAGGCCGGCCGAGGGCAACAGGTCTACCCAGCATTCGGCCGTCAGGTACAAAGGCCGGCCGAGGGCAACAGGTCTACCCAGCATTCGGCTGGCCGGTAACACGGCGGGCCGAGGGCAACAGGTCTACCCAGCATTAGGCCGGCCGGTAACACTGCCGGCCGAGGGCAACAGGTCTACCCAGCATTAGGCCGCCACGTCCAAAGGCCGGCCGAGGGCAACAGGTCTACCCAGCATTAGGCCGCCACGTCCAAAGGCCGGCCGAGGGCAACAGGTCTACCCAGCATTCGGCCGCCACGTCCAAAGGCCGGCCGAGGGCAACAGGTCTACCCAGCATTAGGCTGCCACGTCCAAAGGCCGGCCGAGGGCAACAGGTCTACCCAGCATTCGGCCGCCACGTCCAAAGGCCGGCCGAGGGCAACAGGTCTCCCCAGCATTAGGCCGGCCGGCAGAGGGCAACAGGTCTACCCAGCATTCGGCCGTCAGGTACAAAGGCCGGCCGAGGGCAACAGGTCTACCCAGCATTAGGCCGGCCGGTAACACTGCCGGCCGAGGGCAACAGGTCTACCCAGCATTAGGCCGCCACGTCCAAAGGCCGGCCGAGGGCAACAGGTCTACCCAGCATTAGGCCGCCACGTCCAAAGGCCGGCCGAGGGCAACAGGTCTACCCAGCATTCGGCCGCCACGTCCAAAGGCCGGCCGAGGGCAACAGGTCTACCCAGCATTAGGCCGGCCGGCAGAGGGCAACAGGTCTACCCAGCATTCGGCCGTCAGGTACAAAGGCCGGCCGAGGGCAACAGGTCTACCCAGCATTAGGCCGGCCGGTAACACGGCCGGCAGAGGGCAACAGGTCTACTCAGCATTAGGCCGGCCGGTAAAACGGCAGGCCGAGGGCAACAGGTCTACCCAGCATTCGGCCGTCAGGTACAAAGGCCGGCCGAGGGCAACAGGTCTACCCAGCATTAGGCCGGCCGGTAACACTGCCGGCCGAGGGCAACAGGTCTACCCAGCATTAGGCCGCCACGTCCAAAGGCCGGCCGAGGGCAACAGGTCTACCCAGCATTAGGCCGCCACGTCCAAAGGCCGGCCGAGGGCAACAGGTCTACCCAGCATTCGGCCGCCACGTATAAAGGCCGGCCGAGGGCAACAGGTCTACCCAGCATTAGGCCGGCCGGCAGAGGGCAACAGGTCTACCCAGCATTCGGCCGTCAGGTACAAAGGCCGGCCGAGGGCAACAGGTCTACCCAGCATTAGGCCGGCCGGTAACACTGCCGGCCGAGGGCAACAGGTCTAACCAGCATTAGGCCGCCACGTCCAAAGGCCGGCCGAGGGCAACAGGTCTACCCAGCATTAGGCCGCCACGTCCAAAGGCCGGCCGAGGGCAACAGGTCTACCCAGCATTAGGCCGCCACGTCCAAAGGCCGGCCGAGGGCAACAGGTCTACCCAGCATTCGGCCGCCACGTCCAAAGGCCGGCCGAGGGCAACAGGTCTACCCAGCATTCGGCCGCCACGTCCAAAGGCCGGCCGAGGGCAACAGGTCTACCCAGCATTAGGCCGGCCGGCAGAGGGCAACAGGTCTACCCAGCATTCGGCCGTCAGGTACAAAGGCCGGCCGAGGGCAACAGGTCTACCCAGCATTAGGCCGCC
>NW_028276116.1:287500-290000 GCF_052056855.1 Sturnus vulgaris
GGGGGAACCGGCCAGCCGGGCGGGAAAAGCGGCGACCTCAAGCGGGGAGAGAGAGAAACGCGATGGCGACAGAGAGAGGAGGGGAGGGCTTCGCGGGAAGGAGGAGGGGGTCGCACCCCCGTCCCCGGCGCTCTCGGCCTCGCGCGCGCGCGGCAGCACGGCACGGTACCCCCGCGGTACCCACCCGCAGACAGCCGCCCGCACGGGGGGGAGAGCCCGGGGGCGAGGCCCGCGCCTCGCCTCCCTCTCGGCCCTCTCGCTCTCTCGTCTCTCTCGCACGGCCCACGGCGGCGTCTTCGACGCCGACTCTCGCTCTCCCCGGCCACCGCCACCGCACCGCGGCACGGCCCCGGCAAGGACGAGCTCCGCCCCAGCGGCTCGTTCCGGGAGCGGGGAGCTACGGAGCGCTCCCCGAGTCTGCATTTAGGGGGACGAAGGCCCTGCGCGGCGACGACGACGACGACGTCGACGTCGACCGCGGGCAACGGGCCTGCGAGGCAACCCCAGCCGCGCCGCCGGGGTGGCCCCCCCGGACGGCGATTGATCGTCAAGCGACGCTCAGACAGGCGTAGCCCCGGGAGGAACCCGGGGCCGCAAGTGCGTTCGAAGTGTCGATGATCAATGTGTCCTGCAATTCACATTAATTCTCGCAGCTAGCTGCGTTCTTCATCGACGCACGAGCCGAGTGATCCACCGCTAAGAGTTGTCTGGCTTTCGGGACCGCTCGCGTGAAGCGGCCCCTTTTCTGTTTCTGCAGGGACGCGCGCGCCCCCGCGCGCCCCGCTTCGACCGTACGAGCACACACAAACGGAGGAGGAGGAGGAGAAAGCGCGGGGCAAAAAAGAGAAACCCCGCGCAACGCTCCGAAGGTCGGCCAAAGAAAGGCGGAGGGGCCCGCGCCCCCGACCGCCTCCCCCCGCGAGGGGAGACGCCGCCTCGCGTGCCGTCCTTCGGAGGCGGCCCAGGCGCCCGGGCTCGGCCCGACCTCCGCGCGGAGGGGCTTGTGCGGCAACGCGCCGGACCGCGGGGGGCACGGTGGCCCGCCCGGCCTCTCGATCACGGGACGACTACGCGTTCGCGGGCCGGGGGGCGCGACCGCCGGCCCCCGCCGCTCCCGGCTCACTCCCTGGCTTCTCCTTTTCACCGCTCCGCCGACTCGCGGAACGCCGCCGCGCCAAAACGCGGGGGCCGGCTCTCCCGCCAGCGGCCCCTGAACGTCGCCCGAAACGCCACGCGGCGGCGGGACCGTTCCGCCGGCGCAACCCCTGGCGCGGGACCGCTTGCCCGCCGGAAGGCGAACGCCCGGCGGGCCGCGCTCCGCCACCGGCGCCGGAGGCGGGACGCCGCCGAGACCCGAGCCGGCATCGCGGAGCGCCCGAGGTCTGCCGCTCGGCAAAACCCCTCCGCCACCCGCGGCCGCACTCCCGGGACCGCCGCCGCTTCGCACCGCCGAGCTGCCCTTCCGCGAGCACGCGCCCAGCGGGCAGGCGTACGGCGGCTGAGCCGGGGGGCACCGCCCGCTCCCCTCGTTTCCACTCGGGGACCGGACGGGGAAGCGCCCCCGCGGCCGCCCCGCACGCCTCCCCTTTTTTTTGGCCCACACGCGGCCGGGAAGGGCGACGGGGAAGCGGACGGGCGGGGCCCGGGCCGGGACGGCCGCCGGTGAAGGCGGGCGCCTCGCGGCCGACCGTCCCCCCCCCCGGGGGGGGCGGGGACACTCGCCGAGCGGCGACGCCGCCGCTCGGCACGGGGTCGCCCGCGCCCGCCGGACCTCCGGCGATGGAGGAGCCGGCCGAGCGCTGCGCCCCAACGGGCGGGGACAGCGCTCCGAGTCAGGGGTGGCCGGCGGCCGGCGCCGCCGCGGTGCGGTTCGAGGCGACAAGGCCGTCGAGGCGAGAGGCGCGCGGTCGCGCCTGACGCGGCGCCGCCCGCGAGCCCGCGGCGGCGGCTAAGGAGAAAGAGCGAGAGAGCGCGGCGGGCCCCGGCGGCCGCAACCCCGCAGCTGAGGTAGGTAAGGCAGAGAGCGCGCGCCCTCTGCCGGCGTCGCCCCGCATCGCAGAGGCCAGCGGGGTCGGCCCCCCGCGGCCGATCGCGCGCCGCGGCCTCTCCGCCGAGACCGGGCCGCAGAGAGGGGGGGGGCAGGGCGCCCCTTCCCCGGCCCGGCACGGGTGGCCCCCGCGCGCGGGCAAGCGCGGCGGGACGCCGACGACGGCGAGCGCGGCCGGTCGCGACGGACACGCCACCGCAGGGGATCGGCGGGAGTAGCTCCCCACCCCTCGATGGCGCCCCGCGCCGCCACCGCCCGACACCCGCTGCCGCCGCCGCCACCGCCGCCGCCGCCGCGGCGGGGCCGTGCCGGGCCGCCCGAGTCTTTAAACCTCCGCCCGGCTCGGCGGCCCTTTCGGCCCCCAACAGGCGTTTGACGACGCCGAGGGAAACCGGCAGGAGACCGCCGAGGCGCGAAGCGCTAGGTACCTGGCCCTGGGGTGAGGGAAACGAC
>NW_028276116.1:295000-310000 GCF_052056855.1 Sturnus vulgaris
CCGGCCGATACCGAGAAAGGGCGAGGCGCCGCCGCCCCGCCCACGACACACTCTCGGGGGCTCACTCGCTCGCTCGCTCTCTGTTGGGTTGCGGGGTCCGTCCTGGGGGGGGGACACGGCCGGCCACCGCGGCCGACCGCCGCCCCGGAAAAATTCTGCCCGCTACACGCGGGTCCCCGGCTTAGGGCCGAGGAAGGGGGACGACTTCAACAACACACGGCAGGGCCGGACACTCCCGTCACCGAGCCCCCCTTCGCAGGCAAGCAAGCGAAGCCGAGAGGCGAGGCCACACGCCCCACTGCATGTCCCCCGCTGCCCTTTCGATACGGACACAACTCTGGCAACACAGGTCGGGAGCGGGAAACGAGGCGCAGCCAACCTCGGCCAAGCGAGCCACGCCCGGGGGGCTCTCGGGGAGGGGGGCCAGGGAAAGCCCGGGCAGGCTCAACACAACCCCGGGCCGGCCCCACAGAAATCCAGCCCCGGCTGCCGGCCACCAGCGTGCACCGGGACCGACAGCCGAAGAAATGCCGCACCCGGCGAGCGGGCGGGGCCCCGGCTTAAGGCCGGGCAGAAAAGGGGCGAGGCGCCGCCGCCTCGCCCGCCACCATCCCCGGGGGAGCGAGCGGGCGCCCGGCTCCCCGTTGTCACGAAACCGGCAGCAGCCGGGCCGGAGCGGGACACACTCGCGGCTTTCTCGCCCTCTCTCTGGGCCTTTTTCTCGCTTCTCCCCCGCCTGGAACAACGCAGCCTCGCCTGGGCCGGGGGAGCGCGGTGGCTCTCGGATCGCATCGCTCTCTCTGGGGGCTTTCTCGCTTCTCCCCCGGACTGAACCCGCAGCCTCGGCCTGGGCCGGGGAGCGGCTCTCGGATCGCATCGGTCTCTCTGGGGGCTTTCTCGCTTCTCCCCCGACTGAGCACGCAGCCTCGCCTGGGCCGGGGAGCGGCTCTCGGATCGCATCGGTCTCTCTCTCTGGGCTAACCTGTCCCAGTCGAACTGGGTAAGACGGGAAGCCGGACGAAGCCACGCGACTCGCCCCGACATCGGCGGTGTTCTTCTGGCCCTGGCGACCGCACGCGCGTCCGCCCTTCTCCGCCACGGACACAGGCACGGCAACAGCCTGTGGGGATACGGCCCGTCACCTCGTTCCCATAATACGGACAGATGGGCCCGAAGCGGCGGAGGCCGGAAAGAGAACCGATGTACGTGACCGAGGGGGCGCAGTGGCGCACGCCGCCTTCTACGATGACATAGCCGGAGGCAGCGAGAAACAGCGACCCCTTGGAGTACTTCCAGGCCGGCGGCGGACAACAGGTCTACCAGCCATGAAACGGGCAACAGGTCTACCGACGGCTTGCTGCGGACAACAGGTCTACCCAGCCATGAAACGGGCAACAGGTCGACCAAGCTGCGGACAACAGGTCTACCCAGGGCATGCTGCGGACACCAGGTCTACCCACGGCTTGCTGCGGACAACAGGTCTACCCAGGCATGAATCGGGCAACAGGTCTACCAAGCTGCGGACACCAGGTCTACCCACGGCATGCTGCGGACAACAGGTCTACCCACGGCTTGCTGCGGACACCAGGTCTACCCAGCCATGAAACGGGCAACAGGTCTACCCACTCAATGCTGCGGACACCAGGTCTACCCAGCCATGAAACGGGCAACAGGTCTACCAAGCTGCGGACACCAGGTCTACCCAGGGCATGCTGCGGACACCAGGTCTACCCACTCAATGCTACGGACAACAGGTCTACCCAGCCATGAAACGGGCAACAGGTCTACCAAGCTGCGGACAACAGGTCTACCCAGGGCATGCTGCGGACACCAGGTCTACCCACGGCTTGCTGCGGACAACAGGTCTACCCAGCTGCGGACACCAGGTCTACCCAGGGCATGAAACGGGCAACAGGTCTACCAAGCTGCGGACACCAGGTCTACCCAGGGCATGCTGCGGACACCAGGTCTACCCACGGCTTGCTGCGGACAACAGGTCTACCCAGCCATGAAACGGGCAACAGGTCTACCAAGCTGCGGACACCAGGTCTACCCAGGGCATGCTGCGGACACCAGGTCTACCCACGGCTTGCTGCGGACACCAGGTCTACCCAGCCATGAAACGGGCAACAGGTCTACCAAGCTGCGGACACCAGGTCTACCCAGGGCATGCTGCGGACACCAGGTCTACCAACTCAATGCTGCGGACAACAGGTCTACCCAGCCATGAAACGGGCAACAGGTCTACCAAGCTGCGGACACCAGGTCTACCCAGGGTATGCAGCGGACACCAGGTCTACCAACTCAATGCTGCGGACAACAGGTCTACCCAGCCATGAAACGGGCAACAGGTCTACCAAGCTGCGGACACCAGGTCTACCCACGGCTTGCTGCGGACACCAGGTCTACCCAGCCATGAAACGGGCAACAGGTCTACCCACTCAATGCTGCGGACAACAGGTCTACCCAGCCATGAAACGGGCAACAGGTCTACCAAGCTGCGGACACCAGGTCTACCCAGGGCATGCTGCGGACAACAGGTCTACCCAGCCATGAAACGGGCAACAGGTCTACCCACGGCTTGCTGCGGACAACAGGTCTACCCAGGCATGAAACGGGCAACAGGTCTACCAAGCTGCGGACACCAGGTCTACCCAGGGCATGCTGCGGACACCAGGTCTACCCAGCCATGAAACGGGCAACAGGTCTACTCACGGCTTGCTGCGGACACCAGGTCTACCCAGCCATGAAACGGGCAACAGGTCTACCAAGCTGCGGACACCAGGTCTACCCAGCCTTGAAACGGGCAACAGGTCTACCAAGCTGCGGACACCAGGTCTACCCAGGGCATGCTGCGGACACCAGGTCTACCCAGCCATGAAACGGGCAACAGGTCTACTCACGGCTTGCTGCGGACACCAGGTCTACCAAGGGCATGCTGCGGACACCAGGTCTACCCAGCCATGAATCGGGCAACAGGTCTACTCACGGCTTGCTGCGGACACCAGGTCTACCCAGCCATGAAACGGGCAACAGGTCTACCAAGCTGCGGACACCAGGTCTACCCAGGGCATGCTGCGGACACCAGGTCTACCCACGGCTTGCTGCGGACAACAGGTCTACCCAGGCATGAATCGGGCAACAGGTCTACCAAGCTGCGGACACCAGGTCTACCCAGGGCATGCTGCGGACACCAGGTCTACCCACGGCTTGCTGCGGACAACAGGTCTACCAACTCAATGCTGCGGACAACAGGTCTACCCAGCCATGAAACGGGCAACAGGTCTACCAAGCTGCGGACACCAGGTCTACCCACGGCTTGCTGCGGACACCAGGTCTACCCAGCCATGAAACGGGCAACAGGTCTACCAAGCTGCGGACACCAGGTCTACCCAGGGCATGCTGCGGACACCAGGTCTACCCAGCCATGAAACGGGCAACAGGTCTACTCACGGCTTGCTGCGGACACCAGGTCTACCCAGCCATGAAACGGGCAACAGGTCTACTCACTCAATGCTGCGGACACCAGGTCTACCCAGCCATGAAACGGGCAACAGGTCTACCAACTCAATGCTGCGGACAACAGGTCTACCCAGCCATGAAACGGGCAACAGGTCTACCAAGCTGCGGACACCAGGTCTACCCACGGCTTGCTGCGGACAACAGGTCTACCCAGGCATGAATCGGGCAACAGGTCTACCAAGCTGCGGACACCAGGTCTACCCACGGCTTGCTGCGGACAACAGGTCTACCCAGCCATGAAACGGGCAACAGGTCTACCAAGCTGCGGACACCAGGTCTACCCACGGCTTGCTGCGGACAACAGGTCTACCCAGCCATGAAACGGGCAACAGGTCTACTCACGGCTTGCTGCGGACACCAGGTCTACCCAGCCATGAATCGGGCAACAGGTCTACCAAGCTGCGGACAACAGGTCTACCCAGCCATGAAACGGGCAACAGGTCTACCAACTCAATGCTGCGGACAACAGGTCTACCCAGCCATGAAACGGGCAACAGGTCTACCAAGCTGCGGACACCAGGTCTACCCAGGGTATGCAGCGGACACCAGGTCTACCAACTCAATGCTGCGGACAACAGGTCTACCCAGCCATGAAACGGGCAACAGGTCTACCAAGCTGCGGACACCAGGTCTACCCACGGCTTGCTGCGGACACCAGGTCTACCCAGCCATGAAACGGGCAACAGGTCTACCCACTCAATGCTGCGGACAACAGGTCTACCCAGCCATGAAACGGGCAACAGGTCTACCAAGCTGCGGACACCAGGTCTACCCAGGGCATGCTGCGGACAACAGGTCTACCCAGCCATGAAACGGGCAACCGGTCTACTCACGGCTTGCTGCGGACAACAGGTCTACCCAGCCATGAAACGGGCAACAGGTCTACCAAGCTGCGGACACCAGGTCTACCCAGGGCATGCTGCGGACACCAGGTCTACCCAGCCATGAAACGGGCAACAGGTCTACCAAGCTGCGGACAACAGGTCTACCCAGCCATGAAACGGGCAACAGGTCTACCAAGCTGCGGACACCAGGTCTACCCAGCCTTGAAACGGGCAACAGGTCTACCAAGCTGCGGACACCAGGTCTACCCAGGGCATGCTGCGGACACCAGGTCTACCCAGCCATGAAACGGGCAACAGGTCTACTCACGGCTTGCTGCGGACACCAGGTCTACCCAGCCATGAAACGGGCAATAGGTCTACCAAGCTGCGGACACCAGGTCTACCCAGGGCATGCTGCGGACAACAGGTCTACCCAGCCATGAATCGGGCAACAGGTCTACTCACGGCTTGCTGCGGACACCAGGTCTACCCAGCCATGAAACGGGCAACAGGTCTACCAAGCTGCGGACACCAGGTCTACCCAGGGCATGCTGCGGACACCAGGTCTACCCACGGCTTGCTGCGGACACCAGGTCTACCCAGGCATGAATCGGGCAACAGGTCTACCAAGCTGCGGACACCAGGTCTACCCAGGGCATGCTGCGGACACCAGGTCTACCCACGGCTTGCTGCGGACAACAGGTCTACCAACTCAATGCTGCGGACAACAGGTCTACCCAGCCATGAAACGGGCAACAGGTCTACCAAGCTGCGGACACCAGGTCTACCCACGGCTTGCTGCGGACAACAGGTCTACCCAGCCATGAAACGGGCAACAGGTCTACCAAGCTGCGGACACCAGGTCTACCCAGGGCATGCTGCGGACACCAGGTCTACCCAGCCATGAAACGGGCAACAGGTCTACTCACGGCTTGCTGCGGACACCAGGTCTACCCAGCCATGAAACGGGCAACAGGTCTACTCACTCAATGCTGCGGACACCAGGTCTACCCACGGCTTGCTGCGGACAACAGGTCTACCCAGCCATGAAACGGGCAACAGGTCTACCAAGCTGCGGACACCAGGTCTACCCAGGGCATGCTGCGGACACCAGGTCTACCCACGGCTTGCTGCGGACAACAGGTCTACCAACTCAATGCTGCGGACAACAGGTCTACCCAGCCATGAAACGGGCAACAGGTCTACCAAGCTGCGGACACCAGGTCTACCCAGGGCATGCTGCGGACACCAGGTCTACCCAGCCATGAAACGGGCAACAGGTCTACTCACGGCTTGCTGCGGACACCAGGTCTACCCAGCCATGAAACGGGCAACAGGTCTACTCACTCAATGCTGCGGACACCAGGTCTACCCAGCCATGAAACGGGCAACAGGTCTACCAACTCAATGCTGCGGACAACAGGTCTACCCAGCCATGAAACGGGCAACAGGTCTACCAAGCTGCGGACACCAGGTCTACCCACGGCTTGCTGCGGACAACAGGTCTACCCAGGCATGAATCGGGCAACAGGTCTACCAAGCTGCGGACACCAGGTCTACCCACGGCTTGCTGCGGACAACAGGTCTACCCAGCCATGAAACGGGCAACAGGTCTACCAAGCTGCGGACACCAGGTCTACCCAGGGCATGCTGCGGACACCAGGTCTACCCAGCCATGAAACGGGCAACAGGTCTACCAAGCTGCGGACACCAGGTCTACCCAGGGCATGCTGCGGACACCAGGTCTACCCAGCCATGAAACGGGCAACAGGTCTACCAAGCTGCGGACACCAGGTCTACCCACGGCTTGCTGCGGACAACAGGTCTAACCAGCCATGAAACGGGCAACAGGTCTACTCACGGCTTGCTGCGGACACCAGGTCTACCCAGCCATGAATCGGGCAACAGGTCTACCAAGCTGCGGACAACAGGTCTACCCAGCCATGAAACGGGCAACAGGTCTACCAACTCAATGCTGCGGACAACAGGTCTACCCAGCCATGAAACGGGCAACAGGTCTACCAAGCTGCGGACACCAGGTCTACCCAGGGCATGCTGCGGACACCAGGTCTACGCAGCCATGAAACGGGCAACAGGTCTACCAAGCTGCGGACACCAGGTCTACCCACGGCTTGCTGCGGACAACAGGTCTACCCAGCCATGAAACGGGCAACAGGTCTACTCACGGCTTGCTGCGGACACCAGGTCTACCCAGCCATGAATCGGGCAACAGGTCTACCAAGCTGCGGACAACAGGTCTACCCAGCCATGAAACGGGCAACAGGTCTACCAACTCAATGCTGCGGACAACAGGTCTACCCAGCCATGAAACGGGCAACAGGTCTACCAAGCTGCGGACACCAGGTCTACCCAGGGTATGCAGCGGACACCAGGTCTACCAACTCAATGCTGCGGACACCAGGTCTACCCAGCCATGAAACGGGCAACAGGTCTACCAAGCTGCGGACACCAGGTCTACCCACGGCTTGCTGCGGACAACAGGTCTACCCAGCCATGAAACGGGCAACAGGTCTACTCACGGCTTGCTGCGGACACCAGGTCTACCCAGCCATGAAACGGGCAACAGGTCTACCAAGCTGCGGACACCAGGTCTACCCAGGGCATGCTGCGGACACCAGGTCTACCCAGCCATGAAACGGGCAACAGGTCTACTCACGGCTTGCTGCGGACACCAGGTCTACCCAGCCATGAATCGGGCAACAGGTCTACCAAGCTGCGGACAACAGGTCTACCCAGCCATGAAACGGGCAACAGGTCTACCAACTCAATGCTGCGGACAACAGGTCTACCCAGCCATGAAACGGGCAACAGGTCTACCAAGCTGCGGACACCAGGTCTACCCAGGGTATGCAGCGGACACCAGGTCTACCAACTCAATGCTGCGGTCAACAGGTCTACCCAGGCATGAATCGGGCAACAGGTCTACCAAGCTGCGGACACCAGGTCTACCCACGGCTTGCTGCGGACACCAGGTCTACCCAGCCATGAAACGGGCAACAGGTCTACCCACTCAATGCTGCGGACAACAGGTCTACCCAGCCATGAAACGGGCAACAGGTCTACCAAGCTGCGGACACCAGGTCTACCCAGGGCATGCTGCGGACACCAGGTCTACCCAGCCATGAAACGGGCAACAGGTCTACCAAGCTGCGGACACCAGGTCTACCCAGGGCATGCTGCGGACACCAGGTCTACCCAGCCATGAAACGGGCAACAGGTCTACTCACGGCTTGCTGCGGACACCAGGTCTACCCCGCCATGAAACGGGCAACAGGTCTACCAAGCTGCGGACAACAGGTCTACCCAGCCATGAAACGGGCAACAGGTCTACCAAGCTGCGGACACCAGGTCTACCCAGGGCATGCTGCGGACACCAGGTCTACCAACTCAATGCTGCGGACAACAGGTCTACCCAGCCATGAAACGGGCAACAGGTCTACCAAGCTGCGGACACCAGGTCTACCCAGGGCATGCTGCGGACACCAGGTCTACCAACTCAATGCTGCGGACAACAGGTCTACCCAGCCATGAAACGGGCAACAGGTCTACCAAGCTGCGGACACCAGGTCTACCCAGGGCATGCTGCGGACACCAGGTCTACCAACTCAATGCTGCGGACAACAGGTCTACCCAGCCATGAATCGGGCAACAGGTCTACCAAGCTGCGGACACCAGGTCTACCCAGGGCATGCTGCGGACACCAGGTCTACCCAGCCATGAAACGGGCAACAGGTCTACTCACGGCTTGCTGCGGACACCAGGTCTACCCAGCCATGAAACGGGCAACAGGTCTACCAAGCTGCGGACAACAGGTCTACCCAGCCATGAAACGGGCAACAGGTCTACCCACTCAATGCTGCGGACACCAGGTCTACCCAGGGCATGCTGCGGACACCAGGTCTACCAACTCAATGCTGCGGACAACAGGTCTACCCAGGCATGAATCGGGCAACAGGTCTACCAGGCTGCGGACACCAGGTCTACCCACGGCTTGCTGCGGACACCAGGTCTACCCAGCCATGAAACGGGCAACAGGTCTACCAAGCTGCGGACACCAGGTCTACCCAGGGCATGCTGCGGACACCAGGTCTACCCAGCCATGAAACGGGCAACAGGTCTACTCACGGCTTGCTGCGGACACCAGGTCTACCCAGGCATGAATCGGGCAACAGGTCTACCAAGCTGCGGACACCAGGTCTACCCAGGGCATGCTGCGGACACCAGGTCTACCCAGCCATGAAACGGGCAACAGGTCTACTCACGGCTTGCTGCGGACACCAGGTCTACCCAGCCATGAAACGGGCAACAGGTCTACCAAGCTGCGGACACCAGGTCTACCCAGGGCATGCTGCGGACACCAGGTCTACCAACTCAATGCTGCGGACAACAGGTCTACCCAGCCATGAAACGGGCAACAGGTCTACCAAGCTGCGGACACCAGGTCTACCCAGGGCATGCTGCGGACACCAGGTCTACCAACTCAATGCTGCGGACAACAGGTCTACCCAGCCATGAATCGGGCAACAGGTCTACCAAGCTGCGGACACCAGGTCTACCCAGGGCATGCTGCGGACACCAGGTCTACCCAGCCATGAAACGGGCAACAGGTCTACCAAGCTGCGGACACCAGGTCTACCCAGGGCATGCTGCGGACACCAGGTCTACCCAGCCATGAAACGGGCAACAGGTCTACTCACGGCTTGCTGCGGACACCAGGTCTACCCAGCCATGAAACGGGCAACA
Organism: Sturnus vulgaris; assembly: GCF_052056855.1. Classification (NCBI taxonomy): domain Eukaryota; kingdom Metazoa; phylum Chordata; class Aves; order Passeriformes; family Sturnidae; genus Sturnus; species Sturnus vulgaris. The sequence continues at coordinate 304,111 of NW_028276116.1, forward strand.
GGTCTACCAAGCTGCGGACACCAGGTCTACCCAGGGCATGCTGCGGACACCAGGTCTACCCAGCCATGAAACGGGCAACAGGTCTACTCACGGCTTGCTGCGGACACCAGGTCTACCCAGCCATGAAACGGGCAACAGGTCTACCAAGCTGCGGACACCAGGTCTACCCAGGGCATGCTGCGGACACCAGGTCTACCAACTCAATGCTGCGGACAACAGGTCTACCCAGCCATGAAACGGGCAACAGGTCTACCAAGCTGCGGACACCAGGTCTACCCAGGGCATGCTGCGGACACCAGGTCTACCAACTCAATGCTGCGGACAACAGGTCTACCCAGCCATGAATCGGGCAACAGGTCTACCAAGCTGCGGGCACCAGGTCTACCCACGGCTTGCTGCGGACAACAGGTCTACCCAGCCATGAAACGGGCAACAGGTCTACCAAGCTGCGGACACCAGGTCTACCCAGGGCATGCTGCGGACACCAGGTCTACCCAGCTATGAAACGGGCAACAGGTCTACTCACGGCTTGCTGCGGACACCAGGTCTACCCAGCCATGAAACGGGCAACAGGTCTACCAAGCTGCGGACACCAGGTCTACCCAGGGCATGCTGCGGACACCAGGTCTACCCAGCCATGAAACGGGCAACAGGTCTACTCACGGCTTGCTGCGGACACCAGGTCTACCCAGCCATGAAACGGGCAACAGGTCTACCAAGCTGCGGACACCAGGTCTACCCAGGGCATGCTGCGGACACCAGGTCTACCCAGCCATGAAACGGGCAACAGGTCTACCAAGCTGCGGACACCAGGTCTACCCAGGGCATGCTGCGGACACCAGGTCTACCCACGGCTTGCTGCGGACAACAGGTCTACCCAGGGCATGAATCGGGCAACAGGTCTACCAAGCTGCGGACACCAGGTCTACCCAGGGCATGCTGCGGACACCAGGTCTACCCACGGCTTGCTGCGGACAACCGGTCTACCCACGGCTTGCTGCGGACAACAGGTCTACCCACTCCAAGCTGCGGACACCAGGTCTAACTACTCCATTACGCGGACAACAGGTCTACCCACTCCATGCGGCGGACAACATGTCTACCCGCTCCATGCTGCGGACACCAGGTCTGCCCACGCCGTGATGCGGACCACAGGTCTACCTTCGCCATGCTGCACGCAGCCCGGGTCGCACCGGAGCTAGGTAGACCCGGTCGCCGCGGCCGTCGCAGCGCCCTCGCCCTCGACGGCGGACCCACGCCGCCGGTCCCGGAGGCGGGTAGACCTGGTCGCCGCGGCCACGGCGGCCGCCCATCCCGGAGCCCAGTAGACCTGGCCGCCGCGGGACCGGCCAAGTTTCCCGGAGTCGTGTAGACCTGGTCGTCGCGGCCACGGCCGCCGCCGCTGCGCCTTCGCCGGCGACGGCGGTCCCACGCCACCGGCCCCGGAGCCGCGTCGACCTGGCCGCCGCGGGACGGGCCACGTTTCGCGGATCCGGGTAGACGAGGCATCCTTGTACCATCTCGGAGCCGGGGAAACCCCACAGCCTCTTAACGCTCCGGAGCCCAAGTGCTCCAGCAGCCTTGCCCCGCCCGGCAGAATCGATTTCAAGACCAAGACATATTTTCGACAACATTTTATTTCATCATTTCATTTCATTTCTTTTCATTTCATTTTATTATTTTATTTTATTTCGTTTTGTTTTGTTTTGTTTTGTTTTGATTTGATTTGATTTGTTTCATTTCCTCTTTGCCTTTTTTGAATGATTGCCTCTTCTATTTACTCGGAAAGAAAATCTTTTCCGGAAAACAAAACTCTTGCCAAATCTTATTTGTGATCCCTTTGGGCCCACAGCCGAGCTGACGGAGGGCCTGTGCCCGGTTCTCGCCCTGCTGACACACTGACCCCCCCAAACGGCGTCCTCCCTACCCCACGCCTCCTCCCCCGTCCCCCAGAGACCCTACCTACAGAGCCCCCCCCCCCACAAAACAGAACCTCACGGGCCGCAGCACAGCCAGGGGAAGCACGTACGTGCAGCGAAACTCGGCCCAAAGCCGCCGCGCCCTGGCACAACTCGCCCTGCCCCTTCCCGCCCCACGGAGGCGGCTGCATCGAGGCGACCGGCGCCGCCGTCGGCAAGCGGGTGGCCGCTTTCGGGCCGGTTCTTCCGCGGAAGGTCTGCAGAGCTCTTGGGGCCTCGGCGCGGGTTTGGGGGGCCGTGAGGGCTCGCTGTCGAGGCGCCCGGGGCCGGCACGAAGCCGCCTGCCCTCTCCCTGTCCCTGCCCCGTCTTCCGCAGCCACCCATTAACGCTGGGGGCGAGCCCGCCCTCCGCCATCAACCTCCCATGCAGCGCTTTCAGACTTTCCCCGCCCCTGCCCATTGTCGGCTGGGGGCGCCCTGCCCCCCGCCGTCAGCCTCCCTGGCAGCGCTTTCAGACTCTCTCGGGCCCCTGCCCATTGTCGGCTGGGGGCGCCCCGCCCCCCGCCCTCAGCCTCCCTGGCAGCGCTTTCAGACTGCCTCGGGCCCTGCCCATTGTCGGTTGGGGGCGCCCCGCCCCCCGCCCTCAGCCTCCCTGGCAGCGCTTTCAGACTGCCTCGGGCCCTGCCCATTGTCGGTTGGGGGCGACCCCGCCCTCCGCCATCAGCCTCCCTGGCAGCACTTTCAGCCTCTTCCTGCCCCCGCCCACGGTCCCACCGGGCAGTTTACACGGCGGCGGCGGGAGGCTGATGCCGAGGTCGGCAGGCGGAGAGCCTGGTGCACAAGCAGGGATGGCGGCGGGATGATTGGCGCCGTCTGTCCCTGGTCAAAGAAGCTCTCTGTTCAGCTTTCTCGGAGCCTTTTGCTTTGGTGGCGTTCCTTCCTCCTCCGCCCCGGCGCCGCTCAAGCCTGCGGCAGGGCGGCAGCGCGGCGGGCGGGCGGCCGGGGGGAGGGGGGAGGGGGGGGGGAGGGAGGGAGCGCGCGAGCGAGCGAGCGAGCGCGCTGCAGAAATGAAGCCCGGAGCAGGGCCGCGGTCCATTCGAGCACGGGGAGGGGGCGCGACAACGCTGCCTGCTCCTGTCGGGGAGCGCTTGGGGAAGTGGGGTGCCGGCACCATGACGGCGGAGCGGACAGGGGCCGCGGCTGGGGAAGAGGCCGGCGGAGCTCGCCAGTGGATGCTGGCGCACGGAGCCGGCAGGGACACCTGGGCACGGCTGGGACCGAAAGTCGCCCGCCTTCACGCCCCGCCTTTCGCCGGGGGGAAGAAGACGCGAGAGCAGGGCTGCCTGCTGGGCTGCCAGTGCCCGCGGTCATGCCGGACGTGCAGGCCGACCGCCGAAGGCGTGCTCGCCGCTGCAGAGACGACAAGGGGGCCGCGCGTCCGATGGAAGAGACGGGGCGCCATCGCGCGGCGGCCGGGCTGCAAGGCCGGCCGACGGTAACAGGACTACCACGCCGCGGGCGGCCAGAGACAAAGACCGGCCGAGGGCAACAGGTCTACCCAGCATTAGGCCGGCCGGTACCAGGGCCGGCCGAGGGCAACAGTTCTACCCAGCATTAGGCCAGCCGGAAAGACGGCCGGCAGAGGGCAACAGGTCTACCCAGCATTCGGCCGTCAGGTACAAAGGCCGGCCGAGGGCAACAGGTCTACCCAGCATTCGGCTGGCCGGTAACACGGCGGGCCGAGGGCAACAGGTCTACCCAGCATTAGGCCGGCCGGTAACACTGCCGGCCGAGGGCAACAGGTCTACCCAGCATTAGGCCGCCACGTCCAAAGGCCGGCCGAGGGCAACAGGTCTACCCAGCATTAGGCCGCCACGTCCAAAGGCCGGCCGAGGGCAACAGGTCTACCCAGCATTCGGCCGCCACGTCCAAAGGCCGGCCGAGGGCAACAGGTCTACCCAGCATTAGGCCGCCACGTCCAAAGGCCGGCCGAGGGCAACAGGTCTACCCAGCATTCGGCCGCCACGTACAAAGGCCGGCCGAGGGCAACAGGTCTACCCAGCATTAGGCCGCCACGTCCAAAGGCCGGCCGAGGGCAACAGGTCTACCCAGCATTCGGCCGCCACGTCCAAAGGCCGGCCGAGGGCAACAGGTCTACCCAGCATTCGGCCGCCACGTCCAAAGGCCGGCCGAGGGCAACAGGTCTACCCAGCATTCGGCCGCCACGTCCAAAGGCCGGCCGAGGGCAACAGGTCTACCCAGCATTAGGCCGCCACGTCCAAAGGCCGGCCGAGGGCAACAGGTCTACCCAGCATTAGGCCGGCCGGCAGAGGGCAACAGGTCTACCCAGCATTCGGCCGTCAGGTACAAAGGCCGGCCGAGGGCAACAGGTCTACCCAGCATTCGGCCGCCACGTCCAAAGGCCGGCAGAGGGCAACAGGTCTACCCAGCATTCGGCCGTCAGGTACAAAGGCCGGCCGAGGGCAACAGGTCTACCCAGCATTCGGCTGGCCGGTAACACGGCGGGCCGAGGGCAACAGGTCCCCAGCATTAGGCCGGCCGGTAACACTGCCGGCCGAGGGCAACAGGTCTACCCAGCATTAGGCCGCCACGTCCAAAGGCCGGCCGAGGGCAACAGGTCTACCCAGCATTAGGCCGCCACGTCCAAAGGCCGGCCGAGGGCAACAGGTCTACCCAGCATTCGGCCGCCACGTCCAAAGGCCGGCCGAGGGCAACAGGTCTACCCAGCATTAGGCTGCCACGTCCAAAGGCCGGCCGAGGGCAACAGGTCTACCCAGCATTCGGCCGCCACGTCCAAAGGCCGGCCGAGGGCAACAGGTCTCCCCAGCATTAGGCCGGCCGGCAGAGGGCAACAGGTCTACCCAGCATTCGGCCGTCAGGTACAAAGGCCGGCCGAGGGCAACAGGTCTACCCAGCATTAGGCCGGCCGGTAACACTGCCGGCCGAGGGCAACAGGTCTACCCAGCATTAGGCCGCCACGTCCAAAGGCCGGCCGAGGGCAACAGGTCTACCCAGCATTAGGCCGCCACGTCCAAAGGCCGGCCGAGGGCAACAGGTCTACCCAGCATTCGGCCGCCACGTCCAAAGGCCGGCCGAGGGCAACAGGTCTACCCAGCATTAGGCCGGCCGGCAGAGGGCAACAGGTCTACCCAGCATTCGGCCGTCAGGTACAAAGGCCGGCCGAGGGCAACAGGTCTACCCAGCATTAGGCCGGCCGGTAACACGGCCGGCAGAGGGCAACAGGTCTACTCAGCATTAGGCCGGCCGGTAAAACGGCAGGCCGAGGGCAACAGGTCTACCCAGCATTCGGCCGTCAGGTACAAAGGCCGGCCGAGGGCAACAGGTCTACCCAGCATTAGGCCGGCCGGTAACACTGCCGGCCGAGGGCAACAGGTCTACCCAGCATTAGGCCGCCACGTCCAAAGGCCGGCCGAGGGCAACAGGTCTACCCAGCATTAGGCCGCCACGTCCAAAGGCCGGCCGAGGGCAACAGGTCTACCCAGCATTCGGCCGCCACGTATAAAGGCCGGCCGAGGGCAACAGGTCTACCCAGCATTAGGCCGGCCGGCAGAGGGCAACAGGTCTACCCAGCATTCGGCCGTCAGGTACAAAGGCCGGCCGAGGGCAACAGGTCTACCCAGCATTAGGCCGGCCGGTAACACTGCCGGCCGAGGGCAACAGGTCTAACCAGCATTAGGCCGCCACGTCCAAAGGCCGGCCGAGGGCAACAGGTCTACCCAGCATTAGGCCGCCACGTCCAAAGGCCGGCCGAGGGCAACAGGTCTACCCAGCATTAGGCCGCCACGTCCAAAGGCCGGCCGAGGGCAACAGGTCTACCCAGCATTCGGCCGCCACGTCCAAAGGCCGGCCGAGGGCAACAGGTCTACCCAGCATTCGGCCGCCACGTCCAAAGGCCGGCCGAGGGCAACAGGTCTACCCAGCATTAGGCC